>NW_025834657.1:0-1275 GCF_002878395.1 Capsicum annuum
TAATTTAGATAATCAATGGCCAAAATAATTTAGATTTTTAGTTATTGTAATTTATAATACTTTTTCTTCTATTCCAATTTAAGTGACACTGATATAAGTTCGAGAGTCAATAGAATATTTTATAAATTTTATATTTTTAAATTGTTAAATATGTGATTTATAATGCTTTTAACATAATTTTTCAATAAATCATTTATAGAGGTTTTAGCATAATTTTTCAATAAGTTATGTCTTCCTCTGTCCCATCATAATTTAGGTGGCACTAATATAATTTTGATGGTCAAACAAATATTTTATGTTGACATATCATTTTGTGTGTATTTAATCTTTTTTTATAAAATATTATTAATTTTTAATGCTTACATGACCATGAAAATTAATTAGGGTGATATAATAAAATCACGATTGGAACAATGAAGCAGACATATCTTAAATAATTTATAATAACTAATTAGAAGTGATAAAACAAAATTATTATAAAAATACATGTGAAAAAAAATTGAATGGGACTTATATACGACATCTAATTAATTTAAAACATCGAGAGTTAATTTAATATTTTATATTCATTTTATCTTTTTATTAAATATTATTAATTTGTTAATACTTAAATGTCTTATAATAATTAATTAGGAGTGATATAGTAAAATTACGATTAAAGCAGCTGAAGAAGGTAGGACAAAACATCAAGAGTTAATTCATATTTTATCTTTATTTTATCTTTTCTTTTCAAAATTAATTACGGGTGATATGATAAAATCACAATTGAAACAACGAAGCAGACATGTCTTAAATAACCTATAACAGTGATATAATGAAATTACTGTAAAAAAATACTTGTGAAAATTTTTTTGAATAAGTCTCATATAAGACATCAAGTAGAAATAAAACGTTAATAATTAATTATATTTTATATTCAATTTATTATTTTTATTAAATATTATTAATTTTTTATATTTAGATAACTTATAATGATTAATTAGATTAATACTTAAATGACTTATAGTGATTAATTTGGGGTGATACAGTAAATTTACGATTAAAGCAGTTGAAGAAGGTAGTGCAGAACATCAAGAATTAATTTTATTATTTTATTTCTACTTTATCTTTTTTTCAAAATTAATTACGCGTGATATGGTAAAATCATGATTGAAACAACGAAGCATACATGTCTTAAATGACCTATAACGGTGATATAATGAAATCACTATGAAAACATACTTGTACGATTGAAGCAACTGAAGCAGGCAGCGCAAGCAGGTATGTCGAGGAGCT
>NW_025834658.1:0-5189 GCF_002878395.1 Capsicum annuum
GGGAAAAACTCTGGTACAAGATTCAAACAAAGTTGAATCAATTACAAAACAAGAGAAAAAGAAGCACAGCATTACAAGTCAATAACAAGTCCTACAAGATCCTACTCTAAGTGTTCTCACATTAGTGGATACTTACATGAAGGCCAAGCCTATGGTATCACAATTGCTTTCATTGAATTTCTTTCTGAGTGCGAGTGTATATCTCTAGATGTCTCCAAATTCAAAAGAAAAATAATATTCAAATAAGTGTGTGAACGAGACATTCTTTCAGGAGAGCGCACTTGAAACATGAGAACAGGCACAATCCAAAATCTTTGTTTGAAGCAAAACGAACGAATCTTGTCGATACTTAGGTATGTCTGAGGTACCGCTTAAAGCTATAGGAGTTTCCCTGAAGTCAATCTTGGTTAGCTAGATGAGATGGGGGAATTCTTATACACACTACAGTCAAGGCACGATTATGCTTTTTTTTAACTTTCAGCATTTCTTAAAAAACAATACAAAATAATTTTGTTTCACTGTTCAACACTTTTTACAAGGAAAACTCAAAACAATTTTCTAAAATTTTCACCTTTCAACATTCCTTACAAAGAATAACACAACAATTTTCAACATTTTTCAACTTTCAGCATTTCTTACAATGAAAATACAAAATAATCTTCTACATTTTCACCTTTTCGCATTTTCCACAAAGAAAATACAAAGCAATCTTATGCATTCTTTATACCTTTCAACACTTTTTTTACAACGAAAATACAACATAATTTCCTTTCCATTCAAACACATGCCTTCACATACATGCATTACACTTTACATGCAAGACGCCCACCTCCAATTACATACCATTGACCTTTCTTTTTAAGTTGTCGCCTTCAAACACAGACATTTTACTTTTCTACCAAGTGTTCTCAAAGTTCTCACATTTTCGTAGCCCTACCACTCGAGAGGCTATCACCTTTCAAAGCCTCTCCAGTCGAGAGACTTTTACATTTTTATAGCCCCGCCAGTCGAGATGCTATTATCTTTTAATTGCTTTGCCAGTCGAGAACTTTTTTATTTTAATAGCCCCGCTAGTCGAGAGGCTACTACCTTCCAGCTGTTCCACCAACCGAGAGGCTATTAGAATTCAATTACCTCACCGGTTGACGACCTTAGTCTTCATAGACAATTAAGGATGACCATTAACATCAGTCTCCATAGACAATTGGAGACGTCATCAAGTTTTTATAGACAATCAAAGACATCATCATTCAGCATCCATCTCCACAGATAATTAGAGATGTCGTCAAGTCTTCGTATACAATCAAAGACATCATCATTTATCACACAACCTCCATAGACAATTGAAAGAGTCATATATCGAGTCTTTGTAAACAATCGAAGAGATCACCATTCATCACATCATCTCCGTAGATAATCAGAGACGATATCAGTATTAGTCCCATATACAATTGGAGATGTCATCAAGTCTTAGTAAAAAATCGAAGACCTCATCATTCATCACATCAGTCTTCATAGATAATTGGAGACGTCATCAAGTCTTCGAAAACAATCGAAGAAATCATCATTCAACATTCATCTCCATAGACAATTGGAGATTTCGTAAAGTCTTCATAGACAATCGAAGACATCATCATTCAACATCTGTCTCCTTAGACAATTGGAGATGTCATTAAGTCTTCGTAGATAATCGAAGACACCATTCATCATATTAGCCTCTACAGACAATTGGAGGTGTCATACATCTGACTTCGTAAATAATTAAAGACGTCACATCAGTCTTCGTAGATAATCAAAGACGACAATAAAACAGCCTCCATAAATAATTGGAGGTGTCATGCACCAAGTCCTCATATACAATCGAAGACATTATCATTCATCACACAGTCCTCATTTCCAATCGAAGACAAATAATCAACATCAACCTCCATAGATAATTGGAGATATCATGCATCAAGTCTTCGTAGACAATCGAAGACAACATCATTCATAACATCAATCTCTGTAGATAATCGAAGATAACCATCAACATCAGTCTCTATAATCAATTGGAGATGTCATCCGTCAGTCTTTATAGATAATTGAAGATGACAATCTTCATCAGTCTTCGTAAATAATTGAAGACACCATCATTCATTACATTAGTCTTCATAGATAATCAGAGACAACAATTAACATTAGTCTCCATAGACAATTGGAGATGTCATTCACATCAGTCTCCGTAGACGATCGGAGACAACAATCAACATCAACCTCCATAGTCAATTGGAGGTGTCATGCATCAAGTCTTCGTAGATAATTGAAGACATCACCATTCAACATCTGGTATCATTGACAATTGGAGATGTCATCAAGTCTTCATAGACAATCAAAGACACCACAATCAATATCGGTCTCTATAGACAATTGGAGATATCATGTATTAAGTCTTCATAGTTAAACAAAGACAACATCATTCATCAGATCAGTCTTTGTAGACAATCGGAGACGAAATTCATACCAGCCTCCATAGATAATAGGAGGTGTCATACATCAAGTCTTCAGAAACAATCAAACACAGCATTATTCATCACACAATCTTCATAGACAATCAGAGATGACAATCAAAATCAGTCTTCATAGACAATTGGAGATGTCATCAAGTCTTCGTATACAATCGAAGACATCATCACTCAACATCAGTCTCCGTAGACAACAATCAACATCAGTCTCCATAGACAATTGGAGATGTCATACATCAGGTCTTCGTAGACAATCGAAGATATTTTTCATCCATCACATAAGTCCCCATAAATAATCAAAGACGTTATTCATCCTCAAGTCTCCATAGAAAATCGGAGACATCATGCATCTTTTCAACAAAAAGTACAATCAAGAACAACAACACATTTTTGCAAATCCCACATATCATACACTGGAAAATTTTGAGAACCGCCCCAAAATTTTCTAGTTCCTCATTTCAAACTACATTGATCTGATTCTCATAACACCCGAGATATATAGGAAGCTCTACGCAGAGTTTGATCATCACAACCACACAATCATTCTTTCTCCCTAATAAGTACACAATCCTATATCCTCAGCATCTCACAGCTCAATACTGGGCAATTTTTGAAATATGTGAGCACTTTCATTCCCAAATAGCCCCCATCTCAATAATCATCCCACATAATCATTCACCCCTAATAACAAGGCAAGAGACAGTTGCCTATTCTTTTGAACTGCACCTGACCTGATCCTCATACAACTCGAGGTATGTAGAAAACTCTAAATTGGAGTTCGGTTGAATTTTCTTCAAAAATAAAAAAAATTATCATTTTTGTCGAGCAAAATTGGCTATATGTCAAATTTTTTGTTTGAATACTTCTACATCATCCTCAAATAAAAAGGGACAATTGTTGACACCGAGTTTTGGCTCTCCATGCTTTAAATTAATGTCTTCAAGCTTCCTGATCGTTAAAGGGCACAAAATGCAATTGTCACATATTTTTTACAATTGTTAATAAATTATTGATATTCATCCTTACTTTAGGATTTTTATCAATTTACTTTCACATTTTTATTTTTTATAATTTGTTGATAATTCTATGTATATTGGATTTTTTATCATTTCAATATCTTTAAATATTTTTACAATCATCTGCACACGTGCACGACATGACATCACATTTTTATAACATTTTCAAATTAATCATATTTTTTTGATATTTTCAACATTCTTTATATTTTTCCATAATTACAAATCAATTTCTATATTTTACAGTCCATTAATGGTGAGTCGGATCAATTATTCTTGTACAGTATAATAATTCAATATCTTCTCACATCTAGGAAGGACCGCACAATAATGTCTTGTCACATACGACAAGTTATTGATAATTGTCATTGTTTTAGAATTTTTACAAATTTATTGACATATTTTAATTTTACATAATTATCCTTAATTTTGTAAATTTTATGAATTTTATCATTTTATTATCAATTTAATATTTTTGCACAGTCATCTACATACGTACACAACATAACACTATAATTCTCTTTTACATAATATAATTTTAATTGTTTATAGCATAATACAGTTTTCAAAGAAAATTATATTTGTTTATATATATATATATATATATATATATATTTCTATAGTTATATATCGGTATTTTTATTTTTTGTACTTTATTTAATACAGTCTACAGAAATAATATCGACTTATTTTAATAAACAGAATAACAAATCATTCATGTCAAGGTCTCATCATCTGATATTTGACTTTTCTTTCACCTACTTTTCTAAATCTAGGGATATGTTGGAGAGTGCAGATTTGATAAATTACAATACACACACGCATAACACTACATTAGATCTCTCTCTCTCGTTCCTTTTTATCTCTCTTCCTCTCTCTACACCAACATCATCATTACTGTCAGCCGCTGCCGGTTGGCCACCGGACGGTCGGAGATCAGTCACGACACCAACGACCACAGCAAATCACCAACGCTGCCCTTTTTTCTCCATGTTTCTAGTGAACCAGCAGCGGCGGGTCTCACTACCGCCGCCTCCCTTTCTCTTTTTCCCTTTTCCCTTTTTTCTATCACGTTTCGCTAGAGTTTATCACTGGCAGGCGAAGTTCCAGCCACAACACTGCCCATTTTATTTTTCATTAAAGTTAATTCAATCTCACAAAAAAATGGACAGATTTACCCAACCCTTGGTGTTTGCTGTTGATTTTTTTCATTTTTGGCGTCGCTTCGACAAAGGATGTAGAAGTGGCGCTACTCATCCCTCTTCATTTTTTTTTGGTCACTACTTTCGATTTGTTGGTTACTTTGATTGGGTTCTTGATTTTACACTGTTATTGTGTTTATGATATATAGATTAGATTAAAAATGCTAAAATTCGGTGAAATTCGTTGTTCCTACATTTTTCGTGGTGAAACTCGTTGATGGATGCTCTTTATTTTCTTCATTCATTGTGCTCTTAGTATTGTTGGTTTGGTTATTGGGTTTTCTCAAGTGATTTAACTGAGTTTGAGCAGTTGGTTGTATATTTGGACATTTGTTCAAGACTATTATATTTGCTCACTGTGTTGGTGTAATTTTTCAAATTGATTGTGTCTTTTTTACTGTTTTTATACATTTATTACACTGACAATGAACAAACACTACATTACATGGCCAATGACATTATCTATCCGT
>NW_025834659.1:0-1060 GCF_002878395.1 Capsicum annuum
AAAAGCCTTATTGGCAGTATCATTTTTTGTATGTATTTTGTTTGTTTCTTTGTTGTTTATGTTGTTATTGATATTGTTGAAAAGGGTTGGCATTGTTGGAAGTTATGGTGTGGTGTTGTTAATGGTATTGGAACAAAGAATGTTACTTCTTTATTGTTAATGATATTGTTGATGGTGTTGGAATAAATGTTGTTGTTTCTTTGTTGTTGATGTTTTTTATTTGTTGTTTCTTTATAGTTTATGCTGTTGTTGATGTTGCAATAGACAGAGCAACTGTTGGAACAAATCAAACCACCAGCAAGGCTAGTTGATGTATTCCAATAGACTCCACATCTGTTGCACCAGACTCCACATCCGTTGCAATAGACTCCACATCTTATGCAACAGACACTACATCTGTTGAACAGATAGATAATGTTCTTTCTGTGACATTACTTTTTTTCTCTTCTTTGTAGATATAAGGAACTGACAGTTGATTAATTTTTGCCAACCATCACAAGAGGTTGCAGTAAAGATGGGTTCGGAGGAAAAAGTTGCATGCAGATGGAACCACTTCATATGTGGAAGGTATGTATTAATGTTATCATGGAAACACACATAGAGTACACTGATTTTGTAAATGTTGTTTTTACCGATTAGTCATAGATCATTCAAACAAGATATTGCAATTTTATAGTTAAGTTTGTTAGGTCCAAACTGATAAGGCCGAGGGACCATGAATATGGTTCTAATATCCTGTTAAGATTTAATATCGGTTGTTGCTCATGTTTATTTGTTAAGCATTGTAAAGGGATCTATTTTTGGTGTTATTGTAAAGAGATTTAATAGCGATTGGACTAACTTTTAGGGTGCATTGGACTCTGAAAAGGCCTTTGAAGCCTAGCACTACATCTAACAAGAATGAAAAACTAATATAGTTATTTCCATAGCTCAAATTTATATGGTTGGGTTGCTTGGGGTAATGATTATACACCAGAAGGTGCAGTAGGAGAATGCCTTCAAGGAAAAATAGGTGGTTGATGAAAGACTATATCATCTGAGAGCTAATTGAAGAGGAGAC
>NW_025834660.1:0-1148 GCF_002878395.1 Capsicum annuum
CCTACTCTGCTGCTGGTGTGCTTTTGCATCAAAGTAAGTTTGTTACTAATTTGCTATCTGATTATGCTTGTGATGTTGCTTCTCTTGTGTTTTGTCCTTTGGAACTTCACAAGAAGTTGACTGCTGATATGGGGGATCCCTTGGCTCAGCCTGAGTCTTAACGCAGTCTAGTGGGAAAATTGAATTTTTTGACCCACACTCGCCCAGATCACTCTTTTGCTGTTCAGCATTTAAGCCAGTACTTGCAGCATCCTTGTGTGCCTCATATGCAAGCTGCTTTACATCTTTTGCGTTACCTCAAAGGTTCTCCGGGTTTTGGTTTGTTTTTCAGTGACTCTCCTGATCTAACTCTTCGAGTTTTTTGTGATAGTGATTGGGCGTCTTGCCCTGACAGTCGTTGTTCTGTTACTGGTTTTTGTGTCTTACTTGGTGATAGTTTGATCAGCTGGAAGTCCAAAAAGCAGCCTGTAGTTTCTCTTTCTTCTACGGAGTCTGAATATCTCTCGTTGAGTAAAGCTGTGGGTGAGATTACATGGTTATCACGTCTTCTTTCTGATTTTGGCATCCAAATCTCTCTACATGTTCCTGTTTTTTGTGATAGCCAGTCCGCCATTCATATTGCCAGGAACCCGGTCTTCCATGAACGCACGAAACACATCTAATTGGATTGCCACTTTGTTCGTGCCAAGCTTAGTGCTGGACTGATCAGTCTCCATCACACTCCTAGAGCTTCTCAGCTAGCTGACATCTTTACTAAGACTTTACCTGGTGCTGCTCATCATTCTCTTCTGCGCAAGTTGGGAGTTCTATCACCCTCCAACTTGAGGGGGGGTGTTGACTCTATAGATCATTGTGGAGTGGGCTAATTATTTTATCCATTCATCTGTACATATTTTACATTGGCCCATCTAGTACATAGGCCCATTTTATTTATCCGAGTCTCTTATTTTCGGATCTTGTATATATATACTAAAAACCCATGTTTGTAGGGTAATGGGAAAAACATTTTTCTGTATGCACACAGATTCATAATGAGATGTTTTGCTCTCCAGCTCCTTCGAGAAGTTTCGTCTCTCTTCGAACTGGTAGATTCCAGCTTCTAACAATATCTGTCCTTGGAACTTCAATCATACGTTGAGGGAACTTAT
>NW_025834661.1:0-1340 GCF_002878395.1 Capsicum annuum
TGTATATATATTGTAGTATATTTTATAAGTAGTAGTTTATATACATTAAATGGTGCTTATATATGAGTAATTGACTAATTGTGTATATGTGTATATATTTTTTAAATTCTAATGTAGTATATACTATATATATAGTGTATATATATTATTTAACGTATTTATAATGTATATAGGTGGGTATATGTAATGTATACTGAAAAAAGGTATTTTTTAAAATATTTTTGACCGGGTTTGACCGATTTTTTAATCGGGTTTGACCGAGTTTTGGTGGTTTTGACCGGGCTGGATTAAGTTTAGGGTGGGCCGGTCCGGCTAGCGACAAAATCGGTCCTTAACTGGTTCTCAACCCGATTGAAATAGAAGGACCAATTTTGGGTTGGCCCGTCTTGGCTCGTTTGATACCCCTAGCTATAGCCAACGGTTTCGGGGGTGGGCTCAGGGTCCGGGTGTATTTTGCCAATGAAAATCAATCGGGGAATGCCAGGGAGGTTGGGGATCGTCCTAGTGTGGGCCGTTTAATTTTTTGTTTCCATTTAGGTAGACAAAAGGGAGAAGCAACGCGAATGGGGCATTTTTAGGCCAAATAGGTGTGCTATAGCCCACGGTTTTGGGGGTGGGACCGGGGTCCAAGCGTGCTGTAGGTCAAAAATTGATTGGGGCATGCCAGGGAGGTTAAGGATCGTTCCAGTGTGGTTCGTTTAATTTTTTGTGGCCATTTGGGTGGACAAACGGGCGAAACAGCGCGAACGAGATATTTTTGGGCCAAATCAGTGTACTATAGCCTACGATTTCGGGGGTGGGCCCAGGGTCCAGGTGTACTGTTGGCCAAAAATCAACAGGGACGTGCTAGGAAGGTTCGGTATCGTCCCATTACATTACGTATAATTTTTTGTGGCCATTTGGAAGGACAAAAGGGAAAAACAGCGTGAATTGGGCATTTTCAGGCCAAATTGGTGTGCTATAGCCCATAGATTTTAGGGTGTGCCAAGGGTCTGAGCGTTCTGTGAGCCAAAAATTGATCGATCTATGCCAGGGAGCTTAGGGATCATCCCAGTAGGGTTCATTTAATTTTTTGTGGTTATTAGGATGGACAAACAGGCAAAACAACGTGAACGGGGCATTTTTTGGCCAAAACGGTTTGCTATAGCCCACGGTTTTGGGGGTGGGCCCGGGTTCTAGGATTAGAGTGGGTTGAAAATCGCCCAGGGCATGCTAGGGAGTTTAAAGATTGTCCTAGTGTGGACCGTTTAATTTTCATGGACAATTGGGTGGACAAACGGGCGAAACGGCGCAAACGGGGCATTTTTGGGTCAAAAATGTGTGCTATAGCCCATGGTTTT
>NW_025834662.1:0-1911 GCF_002878395.1 Capsicum annuum
AGCATACTCTGAAGCATGAGTACATAAGTCATGAATTGCATGACCTAAGTTTGGAGTTCATAAATTCTTGAATTATGATTCATACTGCTGAGAGAACTAGAACTCCTACTAGGGACTGAAAACATACATGATTCTATGGAAAGTGCATAAATATGAGTAATGATCATGGAGCTGACATGTAAAGCTTGCGTAGATATCATGATGACTGATGTACAATAATTTGCATTGAGATAAGAATGGGTCAAGTATCTTCCTCCCTTACTAGTGGTCTACAACACACTGACATCACTACTAGAATCTAAAAGTCTGACTTGGTTTCTTATTCTATCATCTCCCTCTTAGCTTTTTGCCATCATTCAAAGTCTGTTGACGCTTAATAAATTCTAAACTAAACTGTAACTACATTACTCTATGGTCCAAGATATAATAATACACATAAATAATAAATTCACCTTGAAAGACTAAACCTGAAAGTGTAAAACTCACTGCTAATACTTTCTTCTAAAATAGAACTCTTAACTTTCTATAGCCCCAATAGTTATCATATAGTAACTTGAACACTTACTAACTTATAATATTCTTGAGCATCACCATACCCCAAGTTCACACCATCTAGAGCTTTGACTCTTCTTTCTATTAGCTCAATCATCCCAGATTTAGACTTAGATTCTAACACTTAAAATGCATATTCCAAAACTTCTAATTAACTATACTAACTTTATCCTTGAAACCTCCCTTAATATATACTATCCTTAACTTTCCTTAGCTTCAACATTTATCACATACTTATACCCTTCTTGAAAACATACTTGCCTTACTAAACACATAACCTACCTCTTTTCCATCATAGCCTACCATTGTCATATCTCTAAACTTATATTCTTCCCTAGACTACGAGAATCAAAATCATACCAAAACACTCAACATCACCTATCCATAAATCTTTAACTTAGCTATTAAGAACATCGTATACTATATAACAAGCCTCCTTCTACTTAGAAACTTAAGGGCACTATTAACCACACACAACATATAGTAACCTTAGAAAATAATGCAACCCCGTATCACCTTGGGGACACCTCTACATCATACTTACAACATCATACTCAATTGACAATAAATGAACTTACACTCTTGCATATACTGTTCAACCCTACTAGAATACTTCCATATAACTATTATCACTAACCAAGTAATCATTATGTTTAGATTGATGATCATCCACTATTTAAACTTAGCATCTAATGCTAAACATGATTTACAACCCAACCGCACATACTATTCTTACTAGAAAGCTATAAAATAAAGCATCAAGAAACACTACTCTACTAGAATCTCATAATAAAAATAATTGATCATGATCGTATGGCCTATCTTATTATTAGCACATCCTCCCTCTACACATAACTACTATTTACCTATATATACATTTAATTCTTTTCATAGCTCTATAAGTTTCAACTAAACTCATTGTGACATCAAAAGAAGCCTAAATTCACAATACTCAACCATCAAATACTTTTATCAATAACCTATACCTTTCTAACACAATAACTTCCATTAATAATTCATTTCCTAATTCAAGCGAACAACAATTCACCTTTACTTATAATCCCTTTTCTACCTTGCACTAAACTAACACATGAGGACCTATCACCTTACTACTAACTCGATCGTATAAAAAAGTCCATGTATAAATATTTGATCAATCACCATTACCACTTTTATTGTCACTATACTTCAAAACCCATACTTCTAACTATAAGAAGGTTCTACCACTTATGATTCATAACACACAATGTCATAACATCCCTTGACTGCAAACTTTACTTAACAATCTGGGTCCATACTATCTCTTCTCATAAGCACTATCTGTATTGAAGGGTTAACAAGGAAACTAAATACATATCT
>NW_025834663.1:0-3097 GCF_002878395.1 Capsicum annuum
TGTGTTTGGTGGATTTAATCCCATGTTATGGATGAATAGGGGTGGAAAATACCACTTTTTTCCTAATATATGTGAAAATAACACCTAGAAATTGGGTGCGTGCATTGCACGCTAATCACGCAATGCTACTATCTTAGTCATAAAAATGGCCATAACTTTTCACTCGGGTATCGAATTTTGGCAAAATTGGTATCTTTGGAATGATAATACAAAGAGATTTAATTCAATATATAATAGGACCTATAACTCTTTATATACAAAGAGTTATGGTCGATTGAATTTAACCTAAGTTTCGATGAATCACTCAAACTCGAATGATAGGAAAGTTTTCAACTCATTCTTGTGTTTGGGGACCTCTGTGATCTCAATTCATGCTCAAATAATTTCCACACTACATAATTGATTAACATGCCAAATTTGCATAGGATTTATGACTTTTGGATCATCTACAGATAGAAACAATGGTTTTCATTCTATCCCAAAATGCGGGGTGTTACATAGAATCACCCTAAAGTTGGAAGTTCAAATTCTACACTATATTTCTCTAAAATGCCTATCATAGTAATCCTCTTATAACAATCAACAGTAAACTCAAAACATATTTAATCACAGAAATAATAAAGGTGGGAGGTTTCATCTTCAAAAATATAGTCAATATATCATGCTAAGCCCCAATCATTATATTACTCAGAATTGGACAAGGGAAAGATTTTGTCATCGAAAACTCATCCTTTATAGGGGTAATCATAGCAGCATACTACAACAATACTAGTAAGTAGGCATTATAGGTATGGCTCCAGTTATTTCTAACCTACTTAAAAAAGAAAGCACTAGCTGAATCCATTCAGACAATATTTGGAGAAGAACTACACGTCTTAAAACTGGTATTCCCTACTCTTATTCTAGAACCTTCTTATTTATAACCTAAATATGATGATCCTTGGGTTGGGTAAGTGTCTCAAACTTTCATATGGCTGGATTAGCTCTAACTCAGGCTCCACCTCTGGTAGGTATTTCAATACCTCTTTCTCTCCTTATACCTCTTTTTCTACCTCTAGTGGCAGGATATGGAATTAGAATTGCTTGTTTGGAGCAGCTGCTATAACTTTGTTAGCTTCATATTTACCATCTAAAAAATAACAGTATGAAGAGGTTAAATGACAATTCAGATCATTGAATACTAATTGGAATTATGTTATATCACAAAAGAAGGAAAAAATTATATTTTTCTAAGCTCCCATAGACTATTAAAGAAAAGTACAAATATTTCTATACTACTCCACAAAACTATACTAGACTCATTTTGGTATGATGATATTAACAAACCTAGAACTATGGTACAAACTTTGTCATAATTCAAACCTTGTTATGAGTGGCACTCATACTAACCTTTTGGTGTGGAACCATCTAATCCAAATAACAATGACCAACACTTAAGTTCATAAACCAGAGGCACGACTCTATGATTTTGAAGGAGTACTGCCTTAAGTTCACTTAGTTGTCTAAGTATGCTCCAAAGTTGTTAGCTAAATTGAGAGCTCGTATGAGAAAGTTTGTTATTAGGGTATCTAATTTAGTGGTCAAGGAGTGTAGGACTACCATACTAATTGGAGATGCAGAGATTGCTAGATTAATGACTTATGCTGAATAGATTGAGGTAGAGAAGTTGAAGGAAAGAGAAAAGATTAATAAGAGAGCTTGGATTGGATAGTTTGAGGTTTGTCCTCCATGGTCAGGAGGGGGAAGATATTTACAGTTTCAAGGTCATTCATCAGTGCCTCTACCATCAACAGCTAGTGCCCGTACACCCAAAATAAGGCAGGGGAAATGAGGCAGGACTTCGAAGTCTAGATCTCAGAAGTCTGTATTAAGGAGGCCTAATTTCCCAACATGTCCAAAGTATGGAAGAACCCATACTGGTGATTTTTTGATAGACAAAGAAGGGTCATTATAGTTTTGGTAGGATAGGACACAGAATCAAGGAGTGTCCATATGCTAAGTAGGGAAGTAGAGATACTCATCCTCAGACTCAGGCTACTAATTCAGCTACTCAGCTAAGTCACCCAGCTCTTGCCAGGGTGCGTCTTCTAGAACAGGTGGCGGTAACTGCCCAAATTAGTTTTATGCATTATCATCCCACAAGGAGTTAGAGAGTTCACCAGATGTAGTCATAGGTATGCTTCGTACCTTTCACTTTGATGTTTATGTATTATTAGATCTTAAAATTAAATTTCTCTTATGTTACTTATTTGGTTGCTGTTAATTTCAGGGTAGGTCCTAAAAATTTCTCTAAGTCTTTGTCAGTTTCCACCATTGTGGGTGAGTCAGTTGTTACCAGATGAGTCTTTAGGGAGTATCCTATTATCATCCTTTATAAGATCACTCTAACGGACATAATAGAGTTAGAGATGGTAGATTTCATTATTATTTTGGGCATGGGTTGGCTTCATTCATGCTAAGCATTGATAGTTAGTCTTACCTTCATGTTGAAGTTCCAGTTTCTTAATAAAGTAGTTCTCGTGTAGGAGGCAATTTTTGTATCTCTCAAAGGTCATTTTATCTCTTATCTTATGGCCCAATAGTTAATATAAAAAGGGTGTATTTACTATTTAGTTTGAGTCAAATATACAAAGTCTGAAGTTCCAACAGTTCAGTCAGTTCGGGTAGTAAATGACTTTCTAGAGGTTATTCCTAAGGATCTTCCAAGGGTATCTCCAAATAGAGAAATTGAGTTTGTATTGATATTTTTCCTAATACTTAGGAAATCTCCATACCTCATCATCATATGGTTCCATCCAATCTTAAAGAGTTAAAATAACAGCTTAAGAACCTCTTAGATATTGGTTTCATTAGACCTAGTGTATCTCCGTGGGTTGCTTCAGTCCTCTTCGTGCACAAAAAAAATGGTACTATCAAAATGTATATAGACTATAGGCAGTTAAATAAGTTCACCATCAAGAATAAGTATCCTATTCCTAAAATTGATGATCTGTTTGACTAGCTTCAGGGTGCTAGGTGGTTCTCTAAGAATGACCTTAGATTTGGGGTATTATCAGTTAAAAGCCTAGGAGCATGACATTCTAAAAATAGCTTCCCA
>NW_025834664.1:0-1313 GCF_002878395.1 Capsicum annuum
AAACTCTACATTATCACCCCTTGACAAATCCCACTCCTCATACCACTAATATGCTACATTTTTCAACTGATACATAGAAATTCCATACCTTCAGAATAAGTAGCATGCATCACCTTGAATATTTTCTTCATCTCATCCATAAAACCCTGAGGATCCTCTTCTACCTTAAAGCTAGTAATGGTTTGAGGGTTTAACCTCATGAACTGGCCAGTTCAAGTAACCTCAATATATAGAGTAACAGAACTAACATAATCAGGCTGATGAGACTAAGAAGTCACTAATTGAGTTTGCAGATAAATAGATCGATGAATCTCAGCATTAGAAATGACTCCTTAGGGTGATGGGGCATGATCATCATCAACCCGAGGAGGACTGGTAGGGACTGGTGGAAATCCACAAGGGAAATCAGAAGTAGGGACTCTAGATCAGGACTAAACTCCATAAATAGGACAAATTGTGTCCACATTATCCTCGGGTAGGATAAAAGAAGTTCCATAAGCATCAGATTTTTGGGGATGTATGATCTAAAATCAAAACAAATAGAGATTAGAGGAGTTTCAAGACCTTAGACTCTATATCCCAATAGTAGAAGACAAGAAAGGGAAATATTCAAAAATTCCTCATAGCATCTCCCTATAAATGTAGAGCACTACACACCCATAAAAGAGACCCCACTTAACAAGGCTTTGTAGACACGTAATTAACCATGAACCTAGGCTTTGATACCAACTTGTTAAGAACTAAACCAGGGCTTTTTTGTGATGGGTATCTTATGTCTATCAAGGATCACAGACCACCCTTTTGCTTATCCAAATAAGACGTAATACAACTAGCAATGGATGAATATTAAATATATAATAATATAGAACAATAAAAGATCAAAGGAGTCTAAGAGTGTAAAAAATTACCTATACAGACACTAATACTGGGATTTTCAAAAATTCAAAGTACGAGATCATGTATGGTCATAAGAAGAACATGTAGACCGTACATGCTACTGTGGTTGCGACCTCCACAAATTTTGGCAATTTCTAATGCATGGTTAACCATGTACATCAAAGTTATGGACAGTAAAAGTGGAATCTAAATATGGGGAAATAACCATTGTTCGCAAACACAGGTTATCGGTGGGATTCACGATACATACATGGCAATACTTGACCAAGCTAATTTTGAAGCTATCGTTAAGGATCTGATGCCTATGTATGTCTGACATGGCCCAAACTAGGGCCTAGTCATGTCAGGTATCGTAAGTACAACCAGGATAAAAAACCACCCACAAGACCCAATCGTTAACCACCCCACACCCCTTG
>NW_025834665.1:0-1789 GCF_002878395.1 Capsicum annuum
AGGCTATACCAAACTCAATGAGTACCAAATTTAATACTCATTGAAAGGCTATAGAAATATCATCAACTTCTCGTTAACCCAATTCCATAACTTCCTCATCAGAGCAAAAAAATAGCTGCCATGACCTAAACTCTCATAGAAACTCCTAAATCTCCGTACTCACTTGCATACATCAAGTGTTTGCTGACCGATGCAGAACTGACCGCTATGTGCGATGTCGTTGTGGGAAAGATGCAAGAGGTTTGGGCTTATGGGGTACTAACTAAATGGTCGGAGCCCATGTATAAAAAAAATATGTACAAAGACAGAAACGAACACGATAATAATTTTTTATTTCAAGCCACTTCACTTTACATGTAGTGGCAATAATTTTTATGTCTGGCAAAAGTTGAATTTTTATAATGCAACAGATTGTATATCTGTTGTAACAGATATAGTACCTGTTGTGACAAATTGATTATCTGTTGGAATAAGTTGGTCATCTGTTGCATTATGTAGATATTTTTCAGTCTGTCTGTCGCAATAGATATACAATCTGTTGCAACATATAATCTATCTGTTGCAGCTGATAGGTAATCTGTTGGAACAAATCAAGAAAGTAGGAAGACCTGTTATATAATTTCCAGTAGATGACCTAACTAAATGGTTAGATCCCGTGTATAAAGAAGAATATGTACAAAGAAAGAGACGAACACAATAATAATTTTTTATTTTAAGTTATTTCACTTTACATGTAGTGACAATAATTTTTATATCTGGCGAAAGTTGAATTTTTATAATGCAACAAATTTTATATCTGTTGTAACAGATATAGTACCTGTTGTGACAAATTGATTATTTGTTGGAATAGGTTGGTCATCTGTTGCATTATGCAGATGTTTCCCAGTTGTCCGTCGTAACATATATACAATCTGTTGCAACATATAATCTATCTATTGCAACTGATAGGTAATCTGTTGGAACAAATCGAGAAAGTAGGAAGACCTATTATATAATTTCCAACAGATGACCTAACTAAATGGTTGGAGCACGTGTATAAAGAATAATATGTACAAAGATGAAGACGAACACGATAATAATTTTTTATTTCAAGCCACTTCACTTTACATATAATGCCAATAATTTTTATATCTGGAGAAAGTTGAATTTTTATAATGTAACAAATTGTATATCTGTTGTAACGGATATAATACCTGTTGTGAGAGATTGATTATCTATTGGAATAGGTTGGTCATCTGTTGCATTATGCAGATGTTTCCCAGTTGTCCGTCGTAACATATATACAATCTGTTGCAACATATAATCTATCTATTGTAACTGATAGGTAATCTGTTGGAGCAAATCAAGAAAATAGGAAGACCTGTTATAATTTCCAGCAGATGACCTACATGTTGCATCTCATGTTGCAATATATATCTAAATATATTTGATAAGATATTTCATCTGTTGCAGCAGATGTATTATCTGTTACAATGTTTGAATTTAATATTCCTTTTTAATTAACATGTTCAAAACTAAGGATTAAATTATATTCATAGACAACATAAAATAAATTGAAGCCTTCAGAAATTACATGAAATAACTTAAATAAATAAATAAAATATAAAAAAATTATTATGGGTTCAAATGATCTACTCTACAAATAAATAAACAAGTTAAATCAAGGAGGATAGGTTATTACATTGACAGACTCAAGCTATAAAGATCTACTCAATATGGACAAGTTATTTTTCATTCGGTGCTATGAAATTCGGCTTTGGTCGTCGTGGATCTTTAATGCCGCTTGCGT
>NW_025834666.1:0-2023 GCF_002878395.1 Capsicum annuum
AAACATTATCTGTCAGATAATACAAAAATCAATGAGTACCACAACCTATGGTTTTTTCCCCTTGTGTATGATTAATTTATTTTTATGTTTTGTGCTTTGTGTGGAGGGCTAATTTGATTCAGCACATGTATAATTTTTTTTTTGTTACAGCAAATAAGGACCTAAAATTGATAGCTTTAGTGATTTTACAACTCTGCCAAAAATAAGGCAAGCAACAAAAACCACTACATCTGCGATTATATGAACAAATTTCTGCATCTTTCCTTGATGTGCAAGAGTCAGCCCTCTGTGGCTACTCAAACATTTTGCAATATCCATGTTGCAATGTATATTTAGAAACACCATCAACTAGAACGTTAATGTAAGAAAACATATCCTGAATTCTCACGAATTAACGGAGGAAGTTCAACACCAACTATGTCTACTTGTTGCATCGTTTAGGATATGTCATCCACATAGAATAGAATGCTCGAGTCATCATGCAACAAAAAAGAACTACTAACAGCATTATCGGAGTCCTCTTGCATCATAACTCTCAAACAACAGCTAAACTAGAATGGAAGAGATATTACTTCCACAAAATCTAGTTCACCTCCAAATATATACCAAACGAACCCCAATGAATTACAAGTTCACAACAAGGCTATAAAATTTTGACACACCAAATCTTTAGCAACCTCGCAACTCACTGTGAGTTTCTTGTTGAATTACTGGATTAAAGAATTGACACTTCCTGTTATACCCACGACCATATACAACCAACCAATGGATGTGACACTTTAACAGCAAGTTAATCCAACAAATATTTTTCAACTTTAAACATAAGACAACAAAAATGAAAAGCATAATTATGCAGATATGGCATATCAGAACTTACTTAAGGAAGCTGAAAGTAAAGCATAACTATGCAGATAATTATAAGGTAGTGTTGTACCAAAATTTTGTGTCTGCCTGCAAAACTCTAATAACCTTGTTTAAATTGATGAGCTGGATTATTGATCAAATGACGAGTAATCGAGTTATACCACTGTACATATTCATTGTCATCTTCGAGACTATCAGGCTCAGCATTGCAATTTTGTCTATCTCTCCAGATTTCAACCTCTTTATTAAAGAAATGATGTCAATTAAAGTTAGCTCTACCTCTCCGATCCAACTGAAAATATTTGGGATCCCACAATATTCTACTTGGGATATTCTGAATCAACCCAAACTGATGCAGTACCCTATCTAGATAGTGCCACTCAACTGCATCCCAGGTTATTACGGGTACAATAGCACGCCAAACACTAGAACCATTCATATAATAATCTGGTAATGTAGAAAAAACATCGAGACTGTATGGCTGCCACACAAACTATATACAAATAAATTTGGTTAGTTCGTATGACTTAAAAAATTAAAATAAGATAGATAAAGCTATTATTCAAAAGTGAAAAATACCTGATGTTCTATAAGTAAATCCAGTTGATCACAAAATAAATATAATAGGTGAGGTACTTCTGTATCGTGGCATAGCCCATTAGACCACACACAAGCACGTGGTGGTCCTGAAAGGATAGAAATAAGTCACTCGTCAACTATTAGATCAGGATCTCTCTGTGGCCTGAGAGGCAAAATCCTCTCATATATCCATATCTTCACATATTCATATAAATACAATAAATAAATATTAAAAATGCATCGCTTTAAGGAAATAAATTAAAGTAGTTAACCTGAAGTAAAGGTAAAAAACCACCAATGACTCAAATTCCTTTTTGCGATGCACGACAAAGATATCTATAAAGTATTGCAAGTGTTGCTGCACCCCAAGCATATTGACCAACTTTGGACAAATCCGTAAGCAAATGTAGATACATCACCTTAACTTTGTTACCCGATGTATCAACGGTAATCATGCCTCCAATGATCCACAACAAGTACAAACGCACCCGTTGTTGAACATCGATCTCACTACTCGCATCAGTAATCAAAGGAAGATTTGTAATATGTTAATCAAAGAAGTCATAAGAAATCTACCGCC
>NW_025834667.1:0-3726 GCF_002878395.1 Capsicum annuum
ACTTGAAAGGTTGACTTGTGTTTTGAATATAGTTAAGTGTGGCCACTAGAGAAGTGAGTTGAAAATGTTTAAGTGTAGGTACTTGAAATGTGAACTTGTGTTTTGAATATAGTTAAGTGTGGTAACTAGAGAAGAGAGTTAGTGAGTCGAAAATGTTTTAGAGTAGGTACTTGATATGTGGACTTGTGTTTTGAATTTAGTTAAGTGTGGTCATTTGATAAGTGAGTTAGTAAGTTGAAAATGTTTAAGTGTAGTTACTGGAAAGGTGGACTTGTGTTTTGAATATAGTCAAGTGTGGTCACTTGAAAGGTGGACTTGTGTTTTGAATATAGTTAAGTGTGGTCACTATGAAGTGCATTATTGTTCATTACTGTCAAGTTATATTAAGTACTCCATTTCAATTTGTTTGTCTGGTTTAACTTGAAACAGAGTTTAACAAAGTGAAGAACATTTTGAAATTTTGTGATCTTAAATTAAAACTGTATATAATGGTTAAGTATGATCATAATGTTTGTGCTGCTTTGATCTGGATTTTCATTAACTAATCATATAATGTTTACATGATTGTAAAACATTGTAAAGGTGGCAGCATATGCAGAAGTAAGATGAACAAGGAAGTATGAGAATTAGGTCCTTAGCAAATCTTCAAAAGAAACTGGTGAATTTGGCAACACTTAGCAAATCTAAGACAATTGTTGTGCTCCTAAGTTTGATGAATCTAATTTGTTGTTAAGGACAGAAAGTCAGGGAGATAAATAGCCAAGGGTGCTAGAAAAAGAGGACTTTTGCCTTGACAACAACCCCAAACTGGAGGAAGACGAATTGTATTTGGCACACTAGATTAGGTCATTCTAGTTTGAAGTCTTTATAATTTTTTAGTAGAAATAAGCTTATAGATTTTAAGAGTTGGAATAATGTGCATGCTATTGATACTAGATGCCAGTTGGGAAAAATTTGTAAACTTTCTTCTGTATTGAGAAATAAAATTGAAAAGGAATCATTACTCAATATTCATTGTGATATTTGATGTCTATCCATTGTTGATCATTCTAACACATGAAGTATTATGTTCTATTTGTGGATGACAACGAAAGATATACCTGGTTGTTTCCAATAAGAAACAAGTCTAAATTTTATGTGACTTTTCTTAAGTTTCAGAAATTGGTTGAAAAATAGTTTTCAAAGACAATTAAGATCTTTCAATGTGATGTGTATATACTTGAAATGTGAATTAGTTAAATGATTTGTTTAACTACATAAATTAAAACATTATGTAGTTACTTGAAATGTTAATTAGTTAAATGAAAATGGTTAAGTATAGTAACATAAAAATTATAATATCAATCCCACTCTTCTATTTTATGTTCAATTAATGTAAGATAATAACAAGATTTTTATTGAAATATATCTTTCTGTTGTTTTACTACATTGTTGCCAATACTCATTTTGTATTTGCCTTTTCCTATTGCAACTCTGATCTTGTCATTTGTAATTTGTGTATTTTGTTTGTAGCATCAAGAAATATAGTATAAGCATCCTCTTGTGGTGGAGAGGTCTTGCTCGACTATTGAAAGTTAATTGTTAAATGATGAACTCCCATCTTAAGAATACAGCCAAGAGGATGAAAGTGATGATGACTCTGACAACGTAAATGAAAGTGATTCTAATCTTGATAACGTGGATAAAAGTGATTCTAACCTTGATGGTTGGTAGTTTTATTGAGGATTCAAGTTTGAAATATTTTGTTTTGGACCATTTAAGAATCCTACATTATTTATGAAATTTTCTCAAATAATTCATGTAATATTTTGATAGTTAATCGCAAATAAATTCGCAAATAATGTACCTGCGGATTTATTTCCGCAGCTAAATTACCTAGGGATTTATTTGAGAATTTTTGTGGGAATAATTTGTGAATTTTTTCGTGGAAATTCGCAGGTAAAATCCTTTTTTTTATTAAATGTTACCAAATAATTAATGCAAAATTTTGATAGTTAATCGCAAATAAATCCGCAAATAGTGTACCTTTTGATTTATTTTCGCAGCTAAATTACCTAGGGATTTTATAAATCCGCAGGTAATAATTACCTACAAAGGTATTTCTTTTAGATTCTAATTGGTAAGAAAATCCACAGGTAATCAAATTACTTGGGGATTTTACCACGTTGTTATCCCTAGGAAAATTCTCAGGTAATAAGCAATTTTCTTGTAGTGATACCTTGCCATTGATATAGAACTATGAATAGAGTGATCACTAAGTTGAGCCCATATGGGCAAGGAAGACTCTCGGGTGAGGACCCATTTACCTATTGGCACTTAGTTTCTGAAAATTTGGATGCGCTAAACCCACCTTCCCTCGGTGTTCAATACTACTCCCAAACCATACTAGTACTCATAATATATAAGATTCACCATAAAGTAAGCATATAGGTTTATAAATCTGAAAAACAATCATGCTTAAGTTGGTAAATCATGTTCATAAGTAAATATGTGAATTTCATATCATGTATGAGATCATAAGATCAAAACTAAAATCGTAATAATGTTATAATGGTCTGTAATATGAAATAGTAAGTCTGGATTACTTGTAAACTGTATGAATTATGCCAAAATTATATATATTTACCAACTTATGTGTAAATTCATGTCAAGAGCACTAAAATTTACTTCATGAAACCAACTATACGAGTAAAAACATAAGTAAGCCATGAATTTCGTAATTATTATAATTTAATTCATAAGAGAGCATCATAGTTTCAAAATCATGTAAAGTGAGTAGGGGTCTGCAAAAATTTAGTCGACCGATAAACCGAACTGATAAAAATGTTATTGGGTTAACGATTTTTTATTGGTTTTATAAAAATTTTATTGGGTAAACGGTTTGGTTTTGGTTTTAGCTTATTGGGTTATCGGTTAAACGATAACCCGACAAGGATACACTAAGTTACTATTTTAACCCTATTTATGTTATATATATAATATTTATATTACTTATATATATATATATACACACACACACTACTTATTCACAATTCAGCAATTGACAAAGTATTAACCTATTCAGGGCAACAAAGGCACAATATAAAGCACGGATGTTGTCGTATTGGAAAGCTTGAAGCAATTAGTAGCTTCCAACAATTAGAATTTAGTTTTTTCTGAACTAACATTCAGTTCAAGTTTGAAGATTCTTGTAAACTAAAATGCATTGCGTAGGATTTTGGCGGTAACTAAGATTTTATTTTTTATGTTAGTTGTTACTATTTCTATTTTATGTGTATTTTCTTATTGGTTAAAACAAAAATCGAACTGTTAAGGACCAAAAATCGATAAGAAAATATATTATTGGTTGGTTATTCACTTTACATATTTAAAAATCGATAATCGATAAATCGAACCAATTACACAAAAAGAACCGAACCGACCGATGCACACCCCTAAAAGTGGATATTAACCCTACTCATTAAATTCGTAAACTCATATAAAAACTGAGTTTTTGGGCACAATGATGGAAGAAAATCCTTGTTCAGACCACCACATACCTAAACTTCTCTATTTCTTGAAGAAAACTTTGAGTTTGGAGATTGAAGAAAATCCTTGTTCAGATCCCCACATATCTAAACTTCTCTATTTCTTGAAGAAAACTTTTTGGAGTCCTTGAGGTAGAAATTTGAGAGAAACCCTAATTTCGTTTCTCTTGAACGTAGAGAGAAGAAAGAGCGATGAAAA
>NW_025834668.1:0-1835 GCF_002878395.1 Capsicum annuum
AACTATATAGAAATAAGTTGATTTGGTTATCCTCTCTACAATGACCCCAATAAAATCATATTGTTAATGAGTACGAGGCAAACCTGTCATAAAATCCATGTTTACTTTCTCTTACTTCCAAGTGGGAATAATAAACTCCTGTATAAACCCGCAAGGCTTTTGATGTTTAATCTTAACCTGTTGGTAAGTGGATCACTTAGCTATAAACTCTATAATATCCCTCGTCATCCCACTCTACAAATAAATTTCCCATAGATCACAGTACATCTTTGTGGCCCCTGGATGTATAGAGTAACATGCACCATGCACAACTGATGGGCTTTGAGACTCTACAATACTATCTTAAGGTGATGGCACTAGAGTTGATCCTCAAAAGACCAAAGTAGTGAAAAACTATCTCAGACCTATTTCTTTATCAGATATCAGGAGTTTCTTGGGTTTGGTCGGCTATTACCGATGGTTTGTTGAAGAATTTTTGTCTATTGCATCCCCTATGTCCAGAATGACTCTAAAAAAAGTTAAGATTTAGTGGTCAAATTCTTGTAAGATGAGTTTTCAGGAGTTGCAGACGCGACTCACTAGAACCTCAGTTTTTATGTTTCCAGATAATTCAGATGGATTTTTTATGTACTATGATGCTTCTAGAGTTTGTTTAGGGTTTGTTTTGATGTATATGGGTATGGTTATGACCTATTCCTCTAGAAAATGTAAGCCCCATGAAAAGAATTTCCTTACCCATGATCTAAAACTTACAGCTATTGTGTTTGCCTTATAAATTTGGAGGCACTATTTGATGTGTTCTAAAATAGAGTTTTGATCCTTTTTAACTATTATTTTTTATTTGACACTCATGATAAATTTAGTAGTTCTTACACTATGGCACCAGGTTTTGGGTTTTAGTTTGTTATCCGTGATAATATTTCTACTAGTATCATATTTATATGTCTTGACTTCACTCAAGAAGCCTTATCTTAAATATTGGTATTGATTTTTGTGTTATATCAGTTTGGCTAATAGGCTTACATGTCAAGATTGTTGCAATAAGTGCCATCATGGCCCTTGGTTTTTGGGTCATAACGATTGGTATTAGAGCAACCAGGTTCATTGGTCTCAACAGTTTATGAACAAAGTTTTGAATTGAGTCTCACTAATTGGTACATAGATGTTCATATCTATATTCGAGAGGTAATAAGATATCTTTAGAAAAATTATTTGATTTTGTTCCTTATCCTATGGGTCCTTTTATACCTTGCATTCTATATCATATTTCACTTTTTTCTAAAAGAATATATTTGGTGTTCCTCCGTCTTCAAGTGCAGATCCTCCAGTGGTATTGATATATGCTTATGGAACTCCATGACTTTTAGTGTATTCCTTTTATGCTTCCATCTTTGTATGGTATTTTGAGGTCAAGAGTTCAACCTTTATCTATGTAACTCCTCAGGTGGGATCTCAGCCACCCAGATTCTCTATGTCTTCTATTATTGCGAGTACAGCTATGTTATTTGAGGATCAGTAAAGGCTTAAGAAATTCACTTGCTTGGGTCATCCTAAATTCAGTTTTATTTTAAGCGAGGATGCTTATGAGTTCTTGATTGATTGTCTTGAGATATTGTATAACCTTTGTTTGCTTAAGTCGAATAGGGTTGCTTATACTACTTATAAGTTAAGAGATGCAACCAGAGATTGGTGGAGTGCACTTGTTAATTGTAGATCTTTTGATTCTCCCTAGATGACTTAAGATCAATTTACTAAGGCTTTTTTGGACAGATTTGTACCTTACAGTTAGAGGGGTAAGAGGTGAGATAAGTTCGATTTCTTAGAGTAGAGCTACA
>NW_025834669.1:0-2033 GCF_002878395.1 Capsicum annuum
GTTCTTGCCCCTATACTCCATAGCAAAATGGAGTGGTTGAAAGGAAGTACAAATATATTTTGGAGATTGACAGAGCAATCAGATTTCAAGGTGCTTTGCCATTAAAATTTAGGGTTATTGCGTGGAATCAGCAGTCTACATCATTAATAGGATGCCTTCTTCTGTACTACTTAACAAATCACTTATTGAATTCCTTTATCATCATGCTCCTTCCTTATCTCACATGAGAGTAGTTGGCAAGACAAATTTGCCCCTAGGGCTCTCAAATACGTCTTATTGGGTTATAAAATACATTAAAAGGGTTATAAGTTGTACAACTTAGAAATAAGATCTTGTTTTATAAGTAGGGATGTGATCTTTTATGAAGACAAATTTCCTTTTCAACATAATACAATACTTGAGAAAGGAAATTAGTTGCAAAGGGGTATAACCAGAAAGAAGGATTGGATTATCAAGAAATATTTTCTCCTGTAGTAAAGACAGTGACAGTGAGATCAGAAGTATCTATAGCTGATATACAGGGTTAGGATATTTATCAAATGGATGTCTATAATAATTTTCTTTAAGGTAATTTAAATGAGGAAGCATATATGGAATTATCATTGGGATTTTCTGGTCATGGGAAGCATCAGATGTGCAAATTGACTCAAGTTTTTATATGGTCTTAAACAAGCATTAAGGCAATAAAATATTAATCTCACCAATGCCTTGTTGCAATCAGGTTTTGTTCAGGATCATCTTGATTATTCTCTATTTACTAAGAGGGATAAAGGAAAACTAGTTATAATACTTATTTATGTGGATGATCTTATGATTAATGGTAATGACAAGTCACTGATCTAATACACCAAGACTCACCTTCAACAATACTTTAAAATTAAGAATTTTAGGGACTTAAAATATTTTCTTGGCACTTAATTTACCAGAAGTAAGGAAGGAATTTTGATGCACCAGCACAAATATACACTTGATCTTATTATAGACATGGGGTTAACTGGTGCTTAACCTAATAAAACTCTATTGAAAGCTAATCTGAAGCTCACTTCACTTGATTTTGATAAACTAGTGGATGATACTAGTGATCCTTTGATGGATGATACTGGTGAATATCAAAGAATAGTAGGTAGGCTTCTCTACTTCACTATTACTAAACCTGATATTGATTTCACAGTTCAGTGTCTTAGTCAGTTCATTCATTGCCCCAAGATTTCTCACATGTATACAGTTGTCAAGGTGCTCAAATATCTCAAAAATGCACCTGGTTTAGGTGTGTTTATGTTAGCTTCCACTAATTCTCAGCTTATTGCATATTGTGACGCAGATTGGGCTACTTGCACTAATACATGGAGGTCTGTTACTGGATACATTCTCAAACTTGTTGATTCCCTACTTTCTTGGAAGTCCAAGAAATAAATTACTATCTCTCGAAGCTCTGCTGAAGCAGAGTATAAGAGTCTTGCTTCTACTGTAGCTGAAGTTGTTTAGGTGTCTTCTCCTTAATGAACTAGGACTGACTATTACTTATCTTATTTCCATGTTCTGTGATAGAAAATTTGCTATCCAAATAGCTTCAAATCCCCTACTTCGTGAACGTAGAAAACATATTGAAATCAATTGTTATTTTATTAGGTAGAAGGTTCATATGGGACTTGTTAAACTGCTGCATATTTCTACTAATGATCAGCAGGCTAATTTTCTTACCACAGGTCTTGGAGTTGCTCAACATTGTTCTTTAGTATCCAAGCTAGGCTTGAAGAACATCTTCATAGCTCCTAGCTTGCAGGGGGTAGGAGTGGGGGTGGAGGGGTTGATGTGTTAACTAATTGTACTACAGTACCTTGAAGTTTACCTTAATTTTTTTACTGTCAAGTAGTCTGATTTTCTGTTATTACTGTGTAAATTAGTTATTGATGTAATTAAATAGTTAATACGTAGTTAGTTAGGTGGTTAGAAATAATGATAGTTAGGTGGAATCGGTTGTGAATGTAGGTCTATAAATATAGACATTGTGTAATAGTGTATGATGTATTACT
>NW_025834670.1:0-2464 GCF_002878395.1 Capsicum annuum
CATGGAATAAATTCTCAATTTATTCCATGAGTTGTATATTGTCATTATGTATTGATGATTTCTAAGCGATTTAAGACAAGTGTCATAAGTTATGCCTTTCCATGAGAAATTTGGATATTGAATATATATCGATATTTGAGATTGAAAGTCAAGAATGAGTCCTATGATGTTTCCTTGAAGTTTTTGATATTTGAAAATGATTCGAAAAGCAAATGTACTTGACGTTGAGAAAAATTGTGTTGAGTTAAGTCGGGTTAGGAATACACAAGACATTTATGATTTACAAATGAGATATATATTTATGTTTTGGTCTGTAAAATAGACCCATGAGTTGATATTGATTAAGGTGGATTTCCTAATGCGTTCTGAGCTAAGTTTGGAAGGAGCATTTAGCACCGAGCAGGAAATGTATTATTTCCCTAAAACTACGTGCCATCGTAGGATTGATGTTGATAATTATGGGCCAGAGGACGAGTATTGGATTGTGATAACGAGATTGAGGTTGTACTCCTTGGCAAGAGTACGACACCCCCGCCAATGTGGGGTTCTCTCCTTAGGAGGGCAAAACGTTGGACTCCATGCGACTCACATGGTGTAGTTATGTCGGTTATAAGAAACTCCCACATCTATAATGATCTAAGTACCATGAGTTACTGAGTCACTCTAAGTCATGAGTCAAAGAGTTTAAGTTGAGTTAAATGATTTATAAGATTTATGAAGCATATGTCATTACTGATGACTTCCAGAAATAATGGTTTAGATAATTCAAGCGAAGAGAGTTATTATTGTCAGCATGTATGATTTACTTATACATTTATGATATTATTTAAAATGTTGCATCCACCCCTACATACTGACTGCCATACTATACTTTATACTTCCTCATGATATAGGTTTAGGTGTTCAGTCTCAGCAGCGACAGTGATCTTTGAGTACCTTCATCTATATTTTTGTGGTTGGTGAGTCCTCATGGTTAGAGGACCTGTGTCTCTGATTTTTTTTTGTTAATAGATGGTTGTTTACTTTCAATTCAGTACGAGTCAGTTAGGGATCTGTCCTAATGGCTCCTTAGTCCTATGTAGTAGAGGCTTCGTCAAACTAGTGTATCAGCATGTACAAAGATTTCAGTATTTTGTTTGTACAGGGCAGTATTACTTTGTATTTCAGTATGTTCATGACATGGTTATTCCTCTTTATCTTAGCATGATTTGCGCTATAATGAGTTTTGAAAGTGATGATAGGCTTAGAGGGTTAGCTTGAGGCCACGTGTGGCCTTGAGCACCATGTGACATCTTGGGATATGTTCTTGGGGCATTACAGTTATTATTTTTATATATTTTTTCAGTCATTTCATTCATCTCATTTACTATCTATTTCATTTTTCAAAATTTTATATATACTATCGTCACTTTCTAATTCGTAATCTATATAATTTATTTGCATATATTCTGCATTTTCTATCTTTATTTCTGCTATTTGTTTCTCTGATACCTATTGTAGTAGATACGGATAGTGCGGGTAACTTAACATAGCTCTGATAAATAACATATCTACTATATGTTCCATATTTCTAGTTTTTATGTAGTCAAGTGGATTCTTTTTCATAAGTATTTCTTTATTTGCTCCATATCTTTTCTCCAATATTCTAAGTATTCGTAGTTTGTCATTTTATCCTATAGTAGTTGTAATTTTATAAATCTATGTGTAATAACTTATTCTAATCGTATTATATCTAATATGTGATTCTATGTTATCTATGTGATTTATTAACATTTGTTGTTCATTTATAATATTATATAAATTATGATCTGCATCTTTTTTTTCTAAGGTTAATTTTATTCTAAATAATCTTTCTTCTAATTGTCTTTTTGTCTTTTAAGCTGATTCATGTAATTAATTTCTTCATATAGCCAACTTTATTTTTCTCTAACTCTTCTAATATATTCAATCAGTTTTTAATCTGTGTAATGTCCATCTGAATAATAACTATCTAAATATGAGCAGTAGCTATCATTATATATGTGTAAGTTTTCTATAGAACTTAATAACTCTTCATTAAAATGAAATACCTTTTCGTATATAATTTTTCTTATATCTATTATTTCTATATCCTTAAGTATATAAAAAATAAGTATTTTAAATTTATCTATCATTTCATCAGATAAGTAGATATTCATTCTTCATTTGGTGCTATTTTCAAAATATTCCCTCCACTCATATACATACCAAAATATGGTCATCTTAGATCACTATATACTAGATTATTCTTAAATAACATATTCTTCGGTCACTATTAGCATGGTATCTAGATATTTTTTTCCTAAACAATGCCTCTACTCTGGTTACTTCCCTATCACGGCTTCTTTGCCTCACCGGTTTCACCTTTAGGATGGCATAGTTCTTGGAATTTTTTTTCCTTTTTCACTTTGCTAATAAACTTCTTAACATGCTATTCTTCGAATAA
>NW_025834671.1:0-3403 GCF_002878395.1 Capsicum annuum
TTGGTTTAAGTAATTCAAGAATAGAGGACATGCTTTTAAAAGTTGTAAAAGGGGTAGAGAAGATAAAAGACTACCTTAAGGAGATTGATGGGGATATCTCAACTATGCATCAGAAAGTTGAATTGCATGTTACCACCATCAAACAACTTGATCAATAATTTTTTTTATTTTTATGCCATTGAATCAACGTCAACAAAGTACACTCCAAATTAACACCATCAAAAATCCAAAGAATGGTGGTTGCTTCTTAGATATTACTACTCGAAGTGGTAAGACAATTATTGATCCTTTGATTCTCATAATTATTGATGATGCGGTTCAACCAATAATTATAGATGATGGAAACATTACTAGCTCTACAGAAGTGGTTGTTAATTAGAATACATCTGACAGACCTCAAAATGATGATCCCAAGTCAGAGGCAAGAAAGGGGAAGGACCGCCTTATCCTTTTAAAAAAACTGAAAAAGAAAGTCAAAGAGTGAAAGTACTAGAAGTTTATTTCTATAATGAAAGAGTTGATAGTAAACATCCCTCTAGTTTAGGCCCTTTAATTAAATGATAATTTATGAAAATTTTATGAAGGATTTGGTGACTAAGAAGCAGATAGTGAGTTTCGAGCTCTTGGACAATCTACACTACTGTTGTGCAATAGCCTTTATATCTTTGGTTGTGAAAAAAAATCCAACAGCATTCACGATTTCATACACTATTGGGTGATTTAACTTTGCAAAGGCATTATGTGATTTGGGTGCTAGCACTAACTTGATGTGGCTAGCACTTTGCAAACAATTGGAGTTGGGGTTACCCAAACCAACTTCGATGAGATGTTTTGGGTGAAATGCACTATAAAGATGATGGTTATCTTCTGTGATGTTTTGGTGAAGGGTGTATCCTTCATCTTTCAAGCTAATTACATCATTCTTGGATGTGAGGTTGACTTTGAGGTTCTCATTATATTGGAAAGGCTTTTTATTACGACTGGGAATGCATTGATTAATGTGGAGACTAGGCAGATGAAATTTTGATTAAATTGTGAATAGGTTACCTTTAATGTATGCCATTCTATGAAGTAGACAAATAACATGTATATGATCTCTATGATAGATACAATCTATGAGGATGATTTAGTAGCTTCAATTGAGGAGAGGCTTAGAGTTGACATTGTCGCAACAGTAATTATAAATTTTGAGGATAATGGTATTGATAGTTATGAAGAAGCCAGATCTTGATTTTAAGAACAGAATGAACCCACCATTTCAGCCATATATATAGGAGCCTCCAACCTTGGATCTGAAATCTCTTCTATCTCATCTTCATTATGCATTTTTGGGAGTCAGGAATACTTTGCTAGTTATTATTGTGGCCGACTTGGTGGAATGGCAAGTTGAGGCTTCAGTTTCTATTTTGAAGAGGTTCAATAGGGCCATTAGATGGTCCATTATTTATATCACTTAAATTTCTCTTGAAATTTTCATACACAAAATCTAACTTGAGTGAGATTGTATGCCTAGTATTAAACATCAACAGAGATTGACCTACCTATGAAAGAGGTGTGATGAAAGAAATCATCAAGTGGTTAAATTCAGGTGTGGTTTATCTAATTTCAGATAACAAATGGGTAAGACCAATCCAATATGTGCCAAAGAAAAGTAAAATTATCATGGTTTCGAATGAGAAAAAAAGTTTTTTCAATGAGGCCATTAATAGGATGTTTCCATGGACAATAGGAAGTTGAACTCTAGGACAGAGAAGGATCACTTTTCTATGCCGTTCATGGATCAGATGTTAGACTGACTTATTGGTAGAGGTTGGTATTATTTTTTGGATGGATACTCAGGTTATAATTAGATTTCTATTACTTATAATGATCAAAAGAAGACCACTTTCACTTGTCCATATGGGATGTTCGCATTCAAGAGGATTTCATTTGGTTTGTCTAATGCACCCATAACTTTTCAACATTGCATGATGGCGATATTTTCTAACATGGTGTAACACCCTACATTTTTTGGGATATAAATCGAAGCGTCGTTCCTATGCGTATGCACTCAAACTAGATGATTCCTTGTTAATATATGTGTAGTGATAAATCCTACAGTGTAGGAATACTTTTGTATACGAATTGAGGTCACAAAATCCCCTAACTCTAAGGCGAGTTGAAAACATTTCTATCGTTCAAGTTTTAGTCAACGTTGAAACTTGGGTAAAATTCAATTGATCATAACTCATTGTATATAACGAAATATAGAGCCCACTATATACCAAATGAAAGGTCTTCTAAGTAGCTTTCCAATGATACCAATTTTTCCTAAATCCGTCAACCAAGCAAAAAGTTATAGCCATTTTTGTGAGAGGCAGTAGCTCAAGGCGATAAGCTCGCGGAGCCCTGGCTATTTCGGCCAGTGTATTTTCTGCCATCAGCTCCACATTTTTCAGGGGCATTTGGGTCAATTCCGCCCCTATTAATTCAGCCTAAACACTAAATTTTAACCCCAAAACAGCACTTTAGACCCCCAAATTCACATTCGCTCCAAAATTCCTCTCAAGAACACTCCATTGGGGTTTCAAACTAAGAATCCTAATAACTCAAGATTTAACCGTGGGTTTTAGAAGATAATTGAAGATTTGGAATTCCCGTAACGTAGGCTTCAAGAAGCATCCGTCAGTTTCTTAAATAGAGGTACGTGGGGTTGTCCTAAATTTCATGGGCATGTTTTCGAAAAGAATTTAGGCAAAATAACTTTCTGGACCTCTGTACTATGTCGGTTTTGTAAGTTGGACACTTCTACTTACATGTTTGTCATCTGGACCCTTGAACCCCTAAAAAAATAATATTTTGCACCCTTTGACCGTTGACCTTGCCTATGTGGTAAGGTCATGGTGACTAGGACAAAGAGAGTGTAGCCACTCGCCTGGGGTGCGAGTGGGGGGTCAATTTTATGCCAATTTTACATTAAAATAATTAAGAAAAAAATAAAAAATATTAAAACTTAAAAAAATATGAAAAAGGGGTCCTTTTTTTCCTTCCATCTTTTTAAATTTAAAAATTTTAAAATAATTTAAAAATATAAAAATAATTTTAAAATATTTTGAAAATTTAAAAATAATTTATAATATTTTTTAAAATTTTAAAAAAAAAATAAAAAAGGGTCTTTTTTTCCCTCCATCTTTTTTAATTTAAAAATTTTAAAATAATTTAAAAATATTTTTTAAATTTTTAAAAATTTTAAAAATATGTTTAAAATTTTTATAAAAATAAAAATATTTGTTTTCCTCCCCACCCCAGCCTGTCCCCACACCCACACCCCACCCCAAGCCCCCCAGCCTACCTCATCCCGTCCCTACCCCCACACCCTACCCAGCCCCATCCCACTCTACCCCAGCCTCGTCCCTACCCCCAC
>NW_025834672.1:0-2586 GCF_002878395.1 Capsicum annuum
AGGATTTCAGATTTTAATAGTAATGCTTGTATCTGTTGAAAAGCAATAGGAAGAAATGATTCCTAAACTATCCTTACCTCAGTGAAAAGTTTTGTAATTTAGCTATCATGATATCTACTCATGCCTTACATGTCATCTCTATGATCATAGATCGTATTTGTACACATCATCAAAAATTATGCATGCTTATAGTTCTTAGTATAAAGAGTTCCAGATCATGCAGTGTTATGCATTATGTTCCATGAACACAAAAACTCCAAGCTCAGGTCATGCGACTCATGAATTATGTACCCATGTCATGCCTTACAGTATGCTCAGTTCCCATGACTCATGCTACACTTTTAATGATCAAATAAATTCAGACTATGTCATGTATATCCTCAGTTTAGATCTCTTGATAAATCCATGGTATTAATATTATACTCGTCATGCCTCAGTTAAGTGTTTAGTTCGGAATAGTATTCATTTACGCTTTAGGTCCTCATGTTTTAACCCTTTAATGAACTCTCCCTATGAAATGATGTAGTGACTAAGTTTATTTCTAGATTTTTCCCATAAAGGGAGTACAGAGATTTGTAAAGAAGGGGAAACTTAGTCCTCAATATATTGGCCGTTATAGAATATTAAGTCGTGTTGGGAAAGTAGTGTATGAGCTTGAGTTATAGGCAAATTTGGTAGCAATGCATCCAATGTTTTATGTCTCCTTTTTAAAGAAGTGTATTGGTGATCCGACTGTTGTAGTTCCTTTGAAAAGCACCGATGTTTAGGATAGCATTTTGTATGAAGAATTCCTAGTTGAGATCCTTTATCGCCAGATTCTTAGACTAAGAACAAAGAAGTTCTCTTGGTTAAAGTTCTTTGGCAAATTCAGTCCATTGAGAGAGCCACTTCAGAAGTAGAAGTAGATATGCGAACCAAGTACCCTCATCTTTTCTCCACAAGTTTAGATTCAACCTAAGGTGATAGTTTTCCTCATATTTTCTCAGTTCCATTCTCAGTTCTAGCATTATATAATCACCTTTATGTCATTTTATTCATTGATGAATCAAATCAGATATGTAAGAATGTTTCAGTTATGCAAGTTTTGTACGTTATCTCAGTTCCTCAGTACTCTAAGCTTAATCAATTTTATTCGAGGATGAATGTTCCCAAGGGGGAGATACTTTAATACCCCTTATATAACTCAGTTTAGTTCAGCTCTTAGTGCTTGCATAAGAGGCTTAAAGCCTGAAAATTTAACCAAGTGTTGAATACATAGCCTTAATTTGACCCCTTTAAATTTGGGGATTTCTAAGTTGACTTTACGAGCTCCAAGATGATTGTTTTTTAGTTGATTCATGTTCAGGGGTATTAGGAGCATGTCTCGGGGAAGTTTTGGAATTTTTGGATGAGCCTTGGGTCTTATTTGGGTTTTGATTCTAGCAAGTCATCGTGATTGAACTACATCACGCCGAGTATAGAGATGGGCTTGTCATTGCGTTGCGGAGGCCTTCAAAATGGTTTTCTAGTTCCGACTTTAATATTTAGAGGGGAAATATAGTCATTTACCATCATCCCAAGCTATAAAAACATAAGATTAAATGTCGGTTTGAGAATTATACAACCATTCTTCATCAATTTCCTCTCTAAGAAACCCTAACCTTATTCCAAGAACTCCAAAACTCCATTACTTTCTCTTCAAGATAAACAAGTATATAAGTTTTGAATTAAATAAGTTCAAGAAAAGCCTTCAAGAACATCTTGAAGAGTTCAAAGTTAAGCTTCTACATTAAATCAAGCCTAATAAGGTATGTGGGGTTATAAACAAGGGTATCATTTCACCCTTGTGCCCAAATTACACGATTTTAAGATTCTATTTAATTATTTTGAAGTAGTGTTCATTCCTAAGTATATATATTCTTGAAGAAAGTAATTATTATGAGATTTAAAGCTTTGAATATATCAAGAGTTACTTAAGTTTATGTTTTACCTTATGAGATTTATATTATGCATGAGATTGCAATATCTTGACATGTTATTGTTAAAATATTTCAACATCATTATTAAGCATGAAGTTTTATTATGAATTGACATGAGTTTAAAGCATAGTTTAGTAAGACTCGGCAAAATCCTAAGCTCAACTCAGTCTTTTAAGCTTGCTAAGGGGTCCCAGACTTAGAAAAGTTTGCTAAGTATTCAAAGTTAGTGTTACTTAATCATTCATAAGCTGGAAAATCTATTTTGCGGCCTCTATGGACTTAAAATGTCAATATTTAGGTTAATTCATGATCAGGAATGTTAGTAGGTGTTCCCAGATGAGTTTCGTATTTTTTGGACCTCGTTTGAATGATGTTTAGAAATCCAAAATAGTGTATTGACACGATCTCAGCGTGGCGCAACGTGGCGGCCATCACATCGATCAATATTTTTCCTTGGCTCCCAGTGGCAATTTCCACTAAACCCATGAGGTGCATTGGTTATCGTATCGATGCCAACGACACAATGCGTCATCTTACGCATCCATTGTCAGGTTTTTAGTCAATAAAAGTTGCATCCTTGGGGGGGTATTTGGCTCTTTTCCCTACCCCTATTTAGCCCTAAAACATG
>NW_025834673.1:0-1834 GCF_002878395.1 Capsicum annuum
TGTCACTTCACAAAGCACATGGCAATGTTGTAGTCAATCTAGATGTTACTGGTGTAATTGTCAATTCTCTTAAATCAATTAATTGGTTTCTCTCTCTAAGTTGAGAAATGCAGGTCAAGCCCTCTCTTCCAATACAGTGTACCTAGTTAGGTTCAACCTGTGTAGCTTTTGTTCTTATGTAGTTTAATTTGGTGGATTATAGGTTTGATTGTCATTATAAGCTCTTTATTGTTGTGAATTTGTACATGTAGTGATACCCTTAACGATCTATGAAATAGATAGCTATACTAGTCATAAAATTGGGATAATTTCTCTATCTGAGCTTTGATCTACAATGATGAAAGTGAACCTTTATCTTTCTATTATGGTTGCAACCACCACAGCTAGTTGTGGACAATGTTCTCGCTTTCAACGAGAGCTTTTGGATAAGACTTGTAGCTAGAGCAGACACCGGCAAATCGAACGATGACAAAGCATGGTTCCATTTCTTAATATCTTCAACTGGTTTATGCTTCATAACTTTTTTCAACTTGCATAATAAGCTTTCTTGATTTTCTTTTACAGAAAGACTATGAAGAGCTGTATTTGACAGTAATGAACATCATAGATCGTCTGGTTCACAAGACAAATGTATATATTCCATCTCCCTTCTGAACGTCACATAACAATTATATGTGTTTTTGGTGCTTAGCTGGTCACAAGCAACTTCTCTTTAGCATAAGACTTTCTGAACTACACATAAATAAGTATATGTATTTTTGGTGCCTAGCTGATTACAAGCACCTTCTGAACTACACATAACAAGTATATGTATAACAAGTATATGTATTTTTGGTGCCTAGCTGATCACAAGCACCTTCTAACTAATAATTAGTCATTACTCAGTCGTTAACTTGCTTGCAAAAAATACACCCAAGGTTAATCTGAATATTCCACTTCACTAATCTATCTGTGGTTACACAATGCTTCACCCATCCAATAAACTTGTAAGGAAAAACCAAGTCAATAAGGATCTGCTTCAAATAGGGTCAATCGATAGTATCATAAGCCTTCTGTATATCCACTTTTAACATACATCTAATTGTTTCAACACTCAGATTTTGCCATACATTTCAAGTTATGCACCATGGGCAAGAGTTAACACTACCTTAGTTTGTAATAATTTGGCAGATGACCTATAACTCTTACCCCAGAGGCAGGACTTAGATAGTTACGCCCCATGGGCAAAAGTTGACACAACTATAGTCTGTAATTATTTGGCAGATAACCTATAACTCTTGCCCTAGAGACAAGACTTTGAAAGTTATGCCCCATGGGCAATAGTTGACTATGTCTTACTCTTTAATGATTTTACTTGTTGAAGATATATATTTTAAATAGAATTGTTACTAATCTTTTGTTGTTTCATTTTTCACAAGGGTTGTGCTTGGAATGGATGAAAACGAAATGAGTATTGAAAGTATTTATAAAAATATCGAGTTACAGGTTATTGAACAAATATTGAAGACTGAAATAGCTGAGCCATCCAAGATTAAGAGGGTACACTGAAAAAAAATGAGGATACTTGATGTCGAGACTACTCTCTTGAGACATTACACCCCTTTGAATAAGGTAAATGTCAAGTCGATCTTCATTGATAAACAAAATATGATGACGTGCATGTCAAACATTGCAATTGCGCATAACATCTAATTTAAGGTTATCAAATCAAGCACAAAAAGATATTCACTGCGATGTTTGGACGACAACTGCGTGTGGCTGTTTTATGCCTCGAAGATTGCCGATTTTTTGCTCTTTCAGGTTACTACATATGAAAAGGCTCACAGTTGCTCGG
>NW_025834674.1:0-3485 GCF_002878395.1 Capsicum annuum
TTGGTAACCATGTTGAGAAAATTCATAAAGGCCATTGGATGGAAAAACTTTCATATTATCAAAATCCATTTTGGTATCTGCACTCATAAGATTCAGTTAGAACCATTGTCATACTAGCATAGAACACTAAAATAGGTTGGCTTACTAATGCAAGAGGTTGTTAGAAAAGATATTATAAAGTGGCTAGATGTGGGTATGGTCTATCTTGTCTCACATAGTACATGGGTTAGTCGGGTCCAATGCATGTAAAACAAGGGATGATGATGGTTGCAATGACAAAATAAACTCATTCTATTGAGGCCCATGATGGGATGGCCGATACGCATGGATTTTAAAAAGCTTAAATCATTGACTCAAAAATACCATTTTTTGATGCCTTATTTATATCAAATTCTTTATCATATAGTGGTCTAAGTTGGTATTATTTCCTTGACAAATATTTAAGTTATTATCAAATCTCTATTTCACCAGAAGACAACAAAGAAATTTACTTGTCTGAGAATTTTTTTCTCAAACAAATGCCCTTCAGGTTGTGCAATGCATCCACAACTTTCCAAATATAAGTATTTTTTATATTCTTAAACATGGTCAAGGACACTATTGGAGTGTTCATAGATCTTCTCGGTGGTTGGTGATGTATTTTATGTTTGGTTAGATCACCTAAGCAACATCATGTAAAGACTAATTTAGAGCTTAATTGGGAAAAATGACATTTTATGGTCAAAACGGGAATTGTTTAGCTCACAAAACCTCAGAGTAAGGTATACAAGTGGATCAAGCTAAAGTTGAGGTAATAGCCAAGTTGCATCCACTGGTCTATATGAAAGGTATAAGAATCTTTCTAGCGCACACGGGTTTTTATTGATGTTTAATCTAGGAATTTTTCTAAGATTTCTCATCCATTATGCAAGCTTCTTCAAAAAGAGCAAAAATTTGAAGTTAATGGCCGACATTTAATAGTTGAAAATAAAATCTCAAGTCAGCTCTGATCATTGTGGTACAAAATTGGTCCCTCCATTTTGAACTCATGCATGATTCTAGTTATAACGACCCATTCAACCATTACTAAATTATCTTTTGAAAAGGCATCATAATTTTTTATTTTAATTTTTCTAATATAAACCCAAGGATAGGTGTAAAGACCCGTTAAAATTTTGATCATTTTATTTTGGACCCTCCCGTGTGCGTAATGTCATTTTTTTACTTGAATTATGTTTAGGGAAGATAAAATGCAACTTAGGGGAAATTTTAAGATTTTTTGGAAGGGGTTTAGGGTCTTTTTTGAGACCCCAAGGTAGTGAGGGTCCGTGATAAGTCCATGACATGGAGGATAACCTTCGCAATATTGTCATGTGATATTGGAGTGTCACACTAGTTTTAATTTTGATCATTTTTATTTTTGTACTTGGGGTGAGAGGCTTTTGATATTTTTACCCCTTTATGACCTTCAAACATAAAACAACCCCATTACCTTCCATTTTAAAAGATCAAATCATCCTCTTTCTCTCCCAAACCCAAAACCCAAGAACCTTTAAGGGTTTTACAGTAAATTAATCATCCGATCTCCAAACTTCAAATTAACTTCAATTTCTTGTGTATTTCAGGCATATTTCTCTTTCCTAACTTTAATTTTACATTGTAGCATTAATTTCATGGATTTTGATGATATCTAAATTTGGGTTTAGGAGTTTTGGTTGTTACTTATTGAATTACTTGTCCTATGTTTTAAATTGAATATTCATGCTTTAAATTGATATTTTTGGGACTGAATTGGTAAATTGTTTAAATTGTTGGAAAGGAGGAAATGGGTTTTCCCAAATTGGATATAATTTGGCTTGATAATTGTATTAACCCCAACCCACCTTCCAAACTTGTTATGAATATAGACAAATTGCATGGCTTAACTTACTTATGAACCCAATCCATTGGATTAATGGATAAATATATATAAAAATGGATTTGGATGGCCTTGGTGGCCATAGTTTGGATTTTAACTGGAACTTGGGAGTTAATGTAGTTATGTGGATTGGTTTGGCATGTTTAATTTAGCTTTCAAGAATAATAGTATGACGATACTATGTGGTAAATGCCTTAATGAATGACTCCTAGGTTAATGGATTGGTTTATGTGCAATTTATTTTAATTTTGGAAGGGAATTGTGTAGGTCACCGTGAAGGTGTAAGTCCTGGAGGGACGAACACTAGAAACCATATTTGCCAGTATTGGAGATTTACATGATCGTTGCTTGATGCAAACTTCATATATATATATTACGACGACTATTGCCTTGGTGGCTTTTGTTTTCCATCAGATTATCATCGGTTCAAGTGGCTAACACATGCTGGGGCTCTTTCAGCAGAGAGAAATGAACCTATAACTCCCAAGGGTGCCTTTAGGATGGATCTAGCCACATAGTTCAGGTTAAATCTTTAAACTCTCATGTTTATAACCCCCTACCCTATCATGACATCCTATATATATGTATATATGAATTTGTGTATGTGGTTTTTACTGATTTTGGACATGGCATTACTTTATCACTTTCCCTGAGTTACAAGCCAATGCTTATCCCACTGACTATCATAGGATGCTACATTATTTCATGTTGTTGGGTTTGAAGATTTTTTTGTTGTTCCCGTGCATTGTTAGGTAGTTGAGCATTTTTTTGAGTTTCTGTGAAGTGGTAAGCCTCCATCCTTCGAAAGGCCTTATCATTTCATTATTCTTTCCTTATAGTCAAAGTACCTTTAGATTCTTTCAGTCATAGTCCAAGGCATGTCCCAACTCAGATATTATTCTATTTTTAGAGGTTTTTGTGGATAAGTATGGGTTAAACAGTGAAATCTATCAACTAGTCCAAAAGGCAATTGATAGTACCTAATTTACCAAATTTTGCATCCAAGGTATTGGGTTGGTTCAATAAAGAACTATAAGCCTACTGAGTTGACAAGACAGCGGAACACAATACTAATGTTCATCTGCGACTGCTTACAACCAGAGTTGATTTTTACCTACTGTAGGGTTCTTATATAGGTTTAAGGAAGTAGTAATATTAGTCATTGGGTTTTATGAGTAAAAGAGAGAGAGAGCAACCAATTTGGTTTAGAAGAGGCAAAGAATGATGAGTTGAAACTAAGAATGAGAAATAACCTGATTTAGCAATTTGAAGAGGTGACCATTGGCAACAAAAGATATTTCTTTTGAACTGGCATGTCCAATCCTAATAAGAGCAACTCTTCATTTTGCAAAAGAATTGACAGCTTTTTTTAGAGAATGAAAAACACATGTCTTTCTAGACAACATCTATAATTATTAAAGCATACGGTATTGATACTAACCTGAGAGATGAGACCAGGTCCCTCTCCTTTTTGAGTGAATCTTCAAATTTGTACAAGTTACATTTTTCCACTTTCAAAGTTGTTCCCATGGTTGTATTCTTGCAACGGTAAGGTACTGAGTTAGACTAATATGCACCTAGTTAATCA
>NW_025834675.1:0-1489 GCF_002878395.1 Capsicum annuum
TTATTTGTGGAGATTTTAATACTGTGATAAATTTATGATAATCTGCACTTTCATGCTGAGATAGGGGAGAAAATTTTACTCATATTCATTTAATTTTGTATTTATTATACAAATATTACTTTTCTTTCTTTCATTATATAAAAAAGGCAAAATAACCTTTTAAACCCCTGTATTATGTTGGTTTTATAAGTTGGACACTTCTACTTACATGTTTGTCATCTGAACTCCTGAACCCACTAAAAATTAAATTTTTAAACACAATTTCTGATGTGGCATCCTATGTGGCTGGGACCACATAGGAGCGTGTGTTTTAGTCTCCAGCTGCGCATCAGCCATAAAATAAAGGGCCCAATGGTCAAAAAAGTTCCAACACTCATTCTAAATGTTCCTTCTTCCTCATTTGCTTCCAACATCATTGTTGGAGCAATTTGAGTTTTTTTCCATCCCTTCTTCTCCATTTTTTCTCTCTCCAAGTTCTTGTTCTTTAATTTTTTTTTCCTGCTATGCTTGTAATATTGGAAAGTTATTTTTTTATGTCATCTTTTGCAACACCATGACAGTTCGAGTTTATTATTGTGGACTTTACGCAGAACTTAAGATGTCAAGAACACCAACTAATTCGGGAAGAATATTTTGGGGCTGTCAAAAATATCAGGTTGGTACTGGTTGTGGATTCTTTCGATGGGCCGATGAAAATGAACAATATAAAGGTAGACATCGAAGACAACAAGGACTGGGAAGATATGGAAGGCACGGAAGACATGAAAGACCATGTATTAGTATAAATATCACTGTTATTATTATTGTTGTCATCTGGTTTCTATCTGTTGTATTATTTAAGATAGCTTGATCTATGTAGTTGGTATGTATAATGAAATGAAATTAAAATTTAATGATAAATAACATTGCCAACATAGAAATCTGCAATATATAATGTCTTAACAAGAGTTGACATCAAAATGCTTGTCTTAACAATATCTGAAATGAGAAATGAACCAGAAGTATTAAAAAATTATCTTAACAACACTTTGGGATCAATAAAGAAATAGAATTACACTAATGTGTTCCTTGAGTGTTTGTTGTGGATTGATTCTTGCTGGTTTGAGTGCTTGATGTGGCTTGAGTGGTTGGAGATGATTTTGACTTTGATCTTTTGTTACTTTGTTGTTGTAGATGTTTTTGAGTTACTGCAGCTCCACCTTTCCACCTTAGTCCATTTGTTTTAAAACCCAAGTCAATATTGGTTGGAACTGAACTAATAAGTGTTGGACTATGTAATACTGTTTCAGTATTTCCAGACTATAAAATAAAAATATTAGTTATTCATGCACTAATTAAAATCAGTTAAATATAAAGTACATTATATGAAACTTACCATCTCTACCACACTGCCACTTGGTCCAAACAACACACCAAAACCTATTTTTTTAGCCTACTATTGCCTTGGTCTTTTATATGTCAAATTTGCACCACCTCTCAAAGTTGTACT
>NW_025834676.1:0-1983 GCF_002878395.1 Capsicum annuum
AATCATTCATATTCACATAAAAATTAAAGGAAGAGAAGATAGAATCGAACCTTAATGCCTCTTTTAAAATTGATGTATCATTCCAATTAAATTTGGGTTCTCCGCATCCAAAACCTTTGATTCGAACCTCAACAGCGGATCAACTCCAAACTCGATTTCACCAAAATTGAAACCTGGAAGAGACCATGATGACCCAATCGATACAGGCCAAATCTAAATCCCAAAACCAATACGAAGACCGTAGCGGCCTCAAAATAGAAATCATGTCAAATACCCAAATCCGTATAATCTGAGCTCCGGTGAGCTGATAGTGGAAAAAACCGACAAAAAAGGGTTGGAACGAAGCTAACAACGCTATTTTCATGTGGGTTTCATCGAAAATAGTGTTGGATGGCGATGTCAAGGTTTTTCGATGACAAATCCGATAAGTTTTTGATGAGAAACTCGTCGAAATTGATCAAATAGTCCCTATTCCTCACCCTCTTTCTTTCGATTTCACCATTTCTCTTCAATTTCCCTCACTTTGCTCATCACTTTTGATTGATCTTTTGCTTTTCTAGTGTGTGTAAGTGTATCTTTGAGGAATTGACGTGGGTGGGTGTTCGTGTATTGTTTTCAATGAGTGTTTGAGATATGTGTGTGTTTTTTCATATGTGTGTTTGTGCTCTGCTGTCACCAAAAAATGGAGTACGTATGTGATGGTGAGGTGAATCTGTCCAAAAAAATGGAGGTGCTCATTCTCCTTTATTAATTTGGAAAGAAAGAAGAAGAAAAAGAAAATATCCTGTGGGCCCCTGTGGTGGTAACTGTGTATTGTGTATTTGGTTTACAAGAATAAAAACGTGAGGAGGGGTGAGTGGGGTAGGTGGGGTTGTGGTGAGGTGAGGTGGGTGAGTTGATTAGGATAAGGTTTGTTAATATAAGAAAATCTTAGGGATTTCATTTGTTAGGGATTTATTAAAATTTATTATTTTTTGTATTTTTATGGGGTATAATTACATGGATGAGGGTGTGTGGTAAGATGAGTTAAAAATGAATAGAATTGGAATTGAGAGGGACAAAATTAGGTGTCTACACATTGTATTCATTAAAACAAATACAATTCAACACATATTATCAAATAATATGCAACAACCATCCAAACTGAGTAAACTCTGACTCTTCCACTGATGTCGGTATGTATTTTTTATATGAGAAAGAAAGAGGAAAAATGATATGGATTACTTGTGAACAGTAAACAACGATGAGATAAGTTAAAGTCCAAGCAACTCTATCTGTGTTTCGATCTCTGAAGCTAGGGAACATATCTAAAATTCTACTAACACTTTCTCCTTTCATCATCCCACTGAAAATCACTGATTTACATAGCATAAAAACGTAGGGGGATATTGGATACTGATGACATGGGAATATTCGAGACAAAATTGAAATGATATTAATATATACTATTTCTAATGGCCCTACCTATGAAAGACATCAATATGCAGTCCCTCCTCGATCTGAAGATTTTTCGTTGTCTTATACTTGACAGTTTTCTTGTTATCACTCAACTTGAAAATAAAGTAACGCAACAACACAACAGAGAATATCTTCATCTGACTATAAGCAAACTCCTTCCCCAAGCAAATCCTCGGTCCTTCCTGTTTTAGCAACAAAAGAATGTGCTTAGCTAATTGATGCGACAAGTATAGACTGACATTCAAGGTTTTACCAAATGATAATTAAAGCTAATAACCTGCAAAGCTGTCAATTTGGAGGGTGAAAAGTCGTAATGTGTATAATAGTCAATCCTTATTGGGATTGTTTCTCTAATAAATGTGTGTATTATCTTAATTTTTTTCCTAAAAGAATGAGTAAAAAATTTCAAAAAATGAGAAAAAAAGATAAATGCAAATGCTGGCCTCTTACACATGTCACATCAGCATGGTCTTGATTCTCATTTATATATATATATATATATATATATATATATATATATTTTTT
>NW_025834677.1:0-1013 GCF_002878395.1 Capsicum annuum
AATCTGCATTTCATTTTGATATGCAGTCTCCAGCACACTCTCAACTTTCACCCGTCCCATAGGCTTAGTTTTGACTATGGCTCACCAATCAGACTTGTCACTGTGCAATGGATAAGGAACATAATACACTTGCTTAGCATTTTACGCTAGAACAAATGGATCGTAAACAGGATAAAACCTATTGTGCTTCACTTCAATGATGTTTTCTCCTTATGTACTCTTGTGCCTCTTGTCCTTGGATCAAACCACTTACATCGAAAGAGGATAATTTTTGTTATTGGGAAACCAACATTCTCCAGTTCTAAGATCTCGTGTATGATGCCAAAGTAATCAACATCATCATCACCCTTAACCCAAACACCACTATTGTTTGTTTTCCTTGTTCTGGAGTATTTTTCAGTGGAAAATTTAAACCCATTTACTGTGTAATGGGACATTTCATGATCTTCAACTGGACCCAAAGAAATATTTCTCAAGAGTTCATCGTATGCGGCTGCATTTGGTGAGTGGTGTACGTAAAAATATTATACATATATATATATTATATATATGTTAGCTGAGCAATGTGTAAATACCTAAAAATATTATACATATATATATATATATATTATATATGTTAGTTGAGGAATGTGTAAATGTTTAAAATTTGTAGAAATATTAATACACCTACGAACCTCATATGTAACCCATGTTGCAAAGGATGCGTACACTTGATTTTCGTGGAATTGAGTCTTAAATGAACTGAAGATACAACATGCGAAACACAATTAGTTTCTTTAAGAGAATGAGTAAACAAATAAGATATGTTAAAATTTTAATCTCCTTACTTCAGAAAGGGCTCAACTTCCGGATAATTCAGCAAGACATACAAAGTTGCTGTTTTGCGTTCCATGGGAGTGAACCAGCTAGGTATGACCTTTTTAGCCTTACAACCAGATTGATTGAAAATTGATATCGATTGCAAATAAGGCTCATTCACATCATCCTGATGACGATTCGTCTGGTTTCTTGAA
>NW_025834678.1:0-1625 GCF_002878395.1 Capsicum annuum
AAAAAAAAAAAAAAAAAAACTTTAAGAGTAAATTAAGAAGAATAAAAAGAGTTGATATACTTGAATCTTTGAATAAAAGATTAATCAACTTGTCACATTTCACAGGCTGACCAATTAGTACCTTCTTAGGCTTATATTGTGATAGGTCGAGTTTCAGTTGATCGGTTAAATTGGACAGATAAAGTTCTACTAGATGGCTTAAATTGCGCGATAAATCATTAACAATTTTATTGACAGATGCAACAAGATTTGTAGACGCATTTTGCTGAGCTTTCACTTGATCGCTTAAATTGGGACTCGCAACTTTGTTGATAGGTGCAACAGAATTTGTAGACGCATTCTGCTGACCTTTCACTTGATCGCGGCATATTTATTGTAACAAATACCGGTATATTGATATCGATAACTTTTGAGCTTTTATCTCTAGATTTCTCTTTGGTCTTTTGTCGCTGCAAAAATAGAGCACCAATAGTCTTGAAAGCTAGTACTGAGGCTAGTACACCCACCCATAGTATATTCCCACAAAGTGAGGTCTGGGGAGGGTAAAATGTACGCAGTCCATACCACCACCTCCAAGGAAGTAGAGAGACTGTTTCCAATAGACCATCGGCTCAAGATAGAGAATAGTATACCAAGGTCGTAATGAGACATGAAACAGGCTGTATAGCATAACAGAAATAAGAGATAAAAAAATAAGAACACTAAGACTCGGAGAAATGGAAAATAAGAATTGGCAAACCTAATGGAAAAGAAAAAGTATGTATACAATTAGTAAGAAATCATGAATCAATACTAAAAAAATGTAAAATTTCAAGCGAAAATTCGTTAAAAATTTGGCTATTTGTCTACATTAGTAAAAAAAAATTCCATGTTTTCTATGGATTTTTGATCGATTACATCCATCGAATAGTAAATTTATTTAGTGGACTCTCAATAAATTCAGCGTACCCAATAAAATAATATTGTCTCCGGAATCCTGATTATTGCCTGCAACACAATTAATTAGTGAATAATGTTAGATCAAACAATATTAATTAAAAGTATGTAATGAGGAAAAAATTGAATAATTGAAAAAAAAAAAAATTAAAATTGCTAACCAGCCATGGATCTGTATTATTAGAAGCCTTGTCAAGATGTTCTTAATTAATGAGACATATGACTTATTTTTTTATATGTATTAAGTGATATTAGTGGATAATTATGTTCGAGATATTTTATTGGAGTAATCTTCAAGTAATAATGGATCTTCAACATTATTAGGATTCTTAAAAGGAAAATAAAACTCCTATATTCTTGTTTTTTAATTGTTCAACGCTACTATTACTTAAAATAATCTCAAGTAATAATTAATTTTATATTATTTTGGGGGGATAATAGAAATTTTGGGTCCTATTTATGGATAATTTTGATTTTAATCTTTGTGATATATGTCTCACTGCATTTAACTTTTAATTAATTAAATATGAGTTTTTTATTCTTTTAATTATGTAGAATATATACATACATACATACTATGTCTTGGTACGTAATTTACTTACATCTTCGAATAAGTATAGCTCAACGACCTTAGGCTTGGACTGATGAGAAGAAATATTTTGAGAATTTTGTGAAGTATTGTCAACTTT
>NW_025834679.1:0-3164 GCF_002878395.1 Capsicum annuum
AATTGAATAATGTGAAGGTAATCGCTTGGATGTTGAATTCGGTACATGTTGATATTACTATGAAGCTTAGACCATTCAGTTTGGCTTCTGAGATGTGGACCCACCTCCGTACAATCTACCAACAAAGCAACCTTACACAAGAGTTTGAATTGGAATGCAACATTACAGAATACACACCAGGGTACAAGAATGTTTGCTCCTTTTATATTGGGTTGTAGTTGATCTGGTCGGAACAAGATCAAATTCTTGGGCAAAATTTTCTAAGGCAGGGCTTAAAGAGGTGTTGGAAGAACGAAAGAAGACAAGGGTGGTGGAATTCTTAATGAAACTCTATCCTGAATTTGAGCTGATTCATGGCAGTTTATTGAACATGGAACTCACACCTGCTCTTGACGTTGTGTTGGCAGTCGTCTTCCATGAAGAGACAAGACTTGGAACTCAGGCAGCTATAGAGTCTACGACATTCCCTTCTACTGCATTACTTGTAGGAAAATCAACAACCATTGCTTCAATAGGAAATACAAAGAGGAGTGTCCAATGCTATGAATGCCAAGACTTTGGTCACATCTTAGCCAATTGTCCTAAAAAGAAAAAATATTGCAAAATTACTGGCCATCATATTTTAGATTATCATCATTCCCCAAATTGTTCACGAAATACTCACCAAGATTAACAGACAAATGTCACTATATCATCTAGTTCCTTTCCTACAGGTCACGATCTAGAAAAACTAATCTGAGGTTCTATTGTAGTTGCTCTTCCCGAAGCCATCTCAAGTGCACTATCGACATCCTCTTCAGGTACAAGTAATTCAATTAAATCTACTTGGCATCTAGATTCAGGGGCTTCCAATCAAATGATAGGTGATTTATCCCAATTCTCATCATTGTCTAGTGATGTTTCTAAACATGTTATTCATACAGTAAATGAGCACACATTATCCGCATCGGGTATTGGTTCTATTGGAAATCTTTCTAATGTTCTTTATGTTCCAAATTTGAAGGCTAATTTTGTTTCAGTTGGTCAACTAGTTGATCAAAATTGTGTTGTAAAATTCTCACCCAATGGTTGTGTTGTTCAGAACTTGAAAATTGGGATGATCATGGCCACGTGGTGTAGATTTGGCAGAATATTCCTACTAGAGTCGGATCACCGTCACTTGCATCATTATTTTCTTTCAGTTTCTGTAGCGGATGTTACTCGTTCGAATAAATTGCTCACTCTTTGGCATAATAGGATGGGTCATCCTCATTCTTCTTGGCTCCATCACATGCTTAAATCATGTCTTCCTGTATCACATCACATCCATTCCAGTCTCCTTTTGGCATGTACAAATTGTTCGGTTAAAAAAGTCACAAGCTCCCTTTTCCATCCAGCTCATCTGCCTATGAAGATTCATTTGATTTAGTGCATAGTGATGTTTGTGGTCCTTCTCCTATTTTGTCATGTATGGGATATAATTACCTTGTGTTATTTATTGACCATGTATCCAGATATACCTGGGTATTTTTTATTAGAAATAAATCTGAGGTTTCGACTCTTATTATGAATTTTGTTAAGTATGTTCATTCACAATTTCATAAAAATAATAAAAGTTTTCCGTTTGGATTCAGAAGGAGAGTACACTAAGACTAATCTTGTTGATTTTTTCAAAAACAAAGGAATTATTGCCCAACGCACTTGTCTTCATACTCCGAAACAAAATGGGGTCGTAGAAAGGAAGAATCGACATGTTTTAGACACTACATTGGCTTTGTTGATTATGCCGAATATGTCAAAAAGTTTTTGGCCCGAACCAGTACATACTTTTGTATATTTTATCAATAGACAAACTTCCCCAGTCATTAGAAATGAGACACCGTACTTCAAATTATTTGGTTGTGTAGGTTTACATCCTGTGGTAGCTAGTAACATCAGGTCTTGATAGGCAGATCTAAAATTTTGAGTTTAGATTAGAGATAGAAAGGATATCTTATTGGATTTTATTTAAGTTATTTATGCACATTTAATTTTTTTGAACATTTGGCCATGAGTATAAAATAAGTTATTTACTTGCAATACTGAGTTTTTAGGTTTTGCATATCTGTTGTTTAATTTATTATATATCGATAAATCTTAAATACTATTATTTCCATATACGGGTAAGCATAATCTGTATATGCAGAACAACAACTTCAACTAGTTCAAGTTTAAAACAAGAACTCAATAAAGTACAAAAAAATACTCTCAACACAAGATCAAAGTGATCTTTCTTAGAAGTGTATTTTATTTTTAAAAATCAAGATGAAACAGAAATGGCAAAGTCACCCAAATTCACGAACTTTTCTTTAGGAAATAATTCCTCTCACTGTACCCGAGGCTGCAGAATTTTCCTCCCAGGATAAAATGGCCAAACAAACTAATTGTAGCGGTACCTCAAACAACTGGAATATCTTCAACTCATTGAATGTTTTGATTGATCAAACAGAATATTTTTAAGGCAAGAAGAGTGTTTTTATTCTAAAATTTTCATTCCAAAACCTGTGGATGAAAGTAGGTTTATATAGCCACAAGAGGCCTCTTCTGAAAAGTGGCAATGGTTCATTCCAAAGGTGTAATCTTTTCTGAAAATTCATGTCAATTCGTCCAAACAGTGTGTTTGTTCTGAACAGGAATGCCATTTCGTGAATCAGTGTGTCATTTTGTTGAAGAATTACATCTTTTTGAAGCATTAGTTCAAAACAGTGCAACTTTTCTGAAGCATCAGTTCAGTTCAAACATTCCATCTGTTACTACTTCTGCATGCATATAAATGGAGTATTAAACACATAGGAAAAATTGCCTGCATTTTGTCATTGATTATATTTCGTCAACTAAAGTTTTTCCAAAAAGAGAGATCTCGTCGATTGATCATTTTCCAAATCCAAAGACGAAGCTGAGCGAGCGATGACAACGGTATGAGGCATCTTTTATTTCTTGCCTCACTTATCATGTGGTGTAAGTGTTCTTGATTATAAACACTTCCTAGTTCTCTTCTTCCACCAATGTGGGAGAAAGAGTAAACTTTCTAATTTGGGAGTACACTTTTTATTTTAGTGTCTCCTTCCCTCCACCATTTTACCCTCGATTTTTCTATTTACATTTCTTTCATATAGTATGAACCCAACAATCCCCCATATGAATGG
>NW_025834680.1:0-4366 GCF_002878395.1 Capsicum annuum
CCACTATGGTCCGTTTATATTTTTGTGGCCATTTAGGTAGACAAACAAACAAAACAATGTGAACGAGGTATTTTTGGGCCAAATCATTGTGCTATAGCCTATGGTTTTGTGAGTAGGCTCGGGGTCCGAGCATGTTGTGGGCAGAAAATCATCTGGGGCATGCCAGGGAGCTTGAGGATCATCCTAGTATAGTCCTTTTAAATTTTCATCGCCATTTGGGTGGACACACACACAAAACGGCATTAATGGGGCATTTAGGGCTAAATCGGTGTGTTATAACCCACGATTTTTGGGGTAGGACCGGGGTCTTGACGTGTTGTTGGACAAAAATTGATCGGGGCATGCTAGGGAGGCTGGGGATCATCTCAATATGGCCGTTTATATTTTTGTTGTCATATGGGTGTATAAACGGGCAAAACGGCACGAACGGGGCATTTTCAGGCTAAATCAGTGTGCTATAGCCCACGGTTTTGGGGGTGGGCCTGGGGTCCTAAAGTTTTGTGGGCCAAAAATTAACCAGGGTGTGCCACGGAGGTTGGGGATTATCTCAGTGTGGTCCGTTTAAATTTTCGTAGCCATTTGGGGGGAACAACGGGCAAAACGGCGCTAACGGTGTGTTATAACCCATGGTTTTAGGGGAGGACCCGGGGTCCGAGCGTGTTGTGGGCCAAAAATCGACCGGGGCATACAGAGAGGTTGGGCATCATCCCAGTATGGATTGTTTAAATTTTTGTGGCCATTTGGGTGGACAAATGGGTGAAACGGCGTGAACATTACATTTTCGGGCTAAATCGGTGTTCTATAACCACGGTTTCGGGGGTGGGCCCAATGTCCAGGCTTGTTGTGGGCCAAAAATCGACTGGGGTGTGCCAGGGAGGTTGGGGATCATCCCAATGTGTTTCATTTAAATTTTCGTGGCCATTTGGATGGATAAACGGGCAAAACAGCGCGAACGGGACATTTTAGGGACGAATCGGTGTGTTATAGCCCACGGTTTTGGAGGTGGGCCAAGGGTCCGGGCGTACTGTGGGCTGAAAATTGAACGAGGCATGCCAGGAAGCTTTGAAATTGTCCTAGTATGGTCCATTTAAATTTTCGTGGCCATTTGGGTGGATAACGAGAGAAACGGCATGAACGGGGCATTTTGGGGCAAAATCAGTGTGCTATAGCCCACGATTTCGATAGTAGGCCTGGGATCCAGGTGTGCTGTGGGCTGAAAATTGATTGGGGCATGCCAGGGTGTTTCAGAATCATCCCATTATGGTACGTTTGAATATTTATGGCCATTTAGGTGGACAAATGGGCGAAACAGGGCAAATGGGGCATTTTTCGGGCCAAATCAGTGTGCTATAGTCCATGGTTTTGGGGGTGGGCCAGGGGTTCTGGTGTGCTACCGATCAAAAATCATCCAGGGCATGATAGGGAGGTTGGGGATCATCTCAGTGTGGTCCGTTTAAATTTTCATGACCATTTGGGTGGACAAACGGGCGAAACGGCATGAATGGGGCATTTTTGGGCTAAATCGGACTGCACCCACGATTTTGGGGGTGGGCCCAAGATCTAGGAGTCCTGTTGGCCAAATATCGACCGAGGCATACCAGGGAGGTTAGGGATCATCCCAGTGTGGTCCGTTAAATTCTTATGATTATTTGTCTAAAAAACAGGCGAAACGGCACATACGGGGCATTTTCGAGCCAAATCGGTGTGCTATACCCCACGATTTTGGCGGTGGGCCTGGGGTCCGAGAATGTTGTGGAAAAAAAATTGACCAGAGTGTAGTAGGGAGGGTGGGGATCATCCCAGTATGGTCCGTTTAAATTATCGTGGCCATTTGGATGGACAAACGGGTGAAACGGCAAGAATGGGGCATTTTTGGGCCAAATTGGTGTGCTATAGCCCAAAAGTTTGAGGGTAGGACCAGATTTCGGGCGTGCTGTTGATCAAAACTTGACATGGGCATTCCAGGAAGGTTGGGGATTGTCCAAGTTTGGTTCGTTTAAATTTTTGTGGCCATTTGGTTGGAAAAACAGGCAAAACAGCACGAACGAGGCTTTTTCGAGCCAAATCGGTGTGGCATAGCCTATAGTTTCGGGGGTTGGCCTGGGGTCCCAGCGTGCTATGTGCTAAAAATCGACAGAGGCGTGCCAGGGAGGTTGGGGATCATTCTAGTATGGTCCGTTAATATTTTTGTGGCCATTTAAGTGGACAAATGGGAGAAACGGTGCGAACGGGGTATTTTTGGGCGAAATCGGTGTACTATAGCCCACGGTTTTGGGGGAAGACCTGGGGTTCAGGTGTGTTGTGGGCTAAAAATTGACCGGGGAATGCCACGGTGTTTGGGGATCATCCCTGTGTGATCTGTTTATACTTTTATGGCCATTTGGGTGGACAAACAGGCGAAACGGTTCGAACGGGGTATTTTTCAGGCAAAATTGGTGTGCTATAGCCCACGATTTTTGGGGTGGACCAGGGTTTCGGGCGTGATGTGGACTGAAAATTGACTGAGGCATGCCTGGGAGGTTGGGAATAATCCCAGTATGGTCCGTTTAAATTTTTAGGGCCATTTGGGTAGATAAACGGGCGAAATGGCATGAACGGGGCATTTTTGGGCTAAATCGGTGTGCTATAGCCTACGGTTTTGAGGGTGGGCTCGGGGTCCAGGCTTGCTGTTGACTAAAAATCGACCGGGGCATGTCAGGGAGGTTTTGGATCATCCCAGTATGGTCTGTTTAAATATTCGTGGCCATTTAAGTTGGAAAAATGGGTGAAGCAGCGAGAACAGGGTATTTTTGGGTAAAATCAATGTGCTATAGCCCACGATTTTTGGGTGGGCCCATGGACCAGCGTGTTGTAGGCTGAAAATCAACTGGGGCTTGCCAGGGAGGTTGAGGATCGTCCCAATATGGTTCGTTTATATTTTTGTGGCTATTTGGGTGGACAAACGGATGAACCAGTGTAAGCGGGGAATTTTTGGGCCAAATCAATATGCTATAGCCCACAATTTACGCTGTGGCAAGGGGTTCGGGCTTGATGTGGGCCAAAAATTAATCGAGGAGAGTCAGAGAGATTGGGGATCATCCCAGTATGGTCCATTTCATTATTCGTGACAATTTGGGTGGACAAACGAGCGAAACGGGGCATTTTTGGGCCAAATCAGTGTGCTATAGCACACGATTTCAGGGATGGGCCCGGGTTTTGGGCGTGCTGTGGGTCAAAAATTTATCGAGGCATGCCAGGGAGTTTGGGGATCATCCCAGTGTGGTCCCTTTAAATTTTACAAGCCATTTGGGTGGATAAATAGGCAAAATAGTGCTAACGGGGCATTTTCGAGCCAAATCGGTGTGCTATAGCCCACGGTTTTGGGGGTAGGATCGGGGTCCGAGCGTGCTATGGGCCAAAAATTAACCGAGGTATGCCAGGGAGGTTGACGATCATCCTAGTAGGGTCCGTTTAAAGTTTCATGGCTATTTGGGTGGAAAAATGGGTGAAACAGTGCGAACGGGGAATTTTTGGGCCAAATCGGCATGCTATAGCCCATGGTTTTGGGGGTGGTCCTGGGCTCCGGGCATGCTGTTAGTCGAAAATTGACCGAGGCATGCCAAAGAGGTTAAGGATCATCCCAGTGTGGTCCATTTAAATTTTCGTGGCTATTTTGGTGGACAAACGAGTGAAACAGCACGAACGAGGCATTTTCAGGCTAAATCGGTGTGTTATAGCCCACGATTTTGGGGGTGGGACCGGGGTCCTAGCGTACTGTGAGCGAAAAATCGATCGACGCATGCCAGAGAGGTTGGTGATCATCACAATATGGCCCATTTCAATTTTCGTAGCCATTTGGGTGGAGAAACAGGCGAAATGGCACGAACGGGGTACTTTCAGGCTAAATCGGTGTGCTATAGCCAACAGTTTTGGGGGTGGGCCCAGGTTCTGGGCTTGCTGTGGGCCCTAAATTGACCGGGGCGTGCCAGGGAGGTTTTGAATCATCATAGTATGATCCGTTTAAATTTTCGTGGTCATTTGTGTGGAGAAAGAGGCAAAACAGTATGGACGGGGCATTTTTAGGCCAAATCGATGTTCTATAGCCCACGGTGTTAGGGGTGGGCCCGGGTTCAAGCGTGTTATGGGCTGAATATCGACTGAGCGTGCTAGGGAGGTTAGGGATCATCCCAATGTGGTGCGTTTAAATATTTATGGCCATTTGGGTGTACAAGAGGGTGAAACCACATGAACGGGGCATTTTCAGGCAAAATCGGTGTGTTATAACCTACGGTTTTGGGGGAGGGCCTGGGATCCGGGTGCGCTGTGCGCAAAAATCGATCGGAGCGTGCCAGGGAGGTTGGGGATCGTCCCACTATGGTCCGTTTAT
>NW_025834681.1:0-2314 GCF_002878395.1 Capsicum annuum
TATTATTATATTATCCCTCCATGTTTATATTCGTACGTTTAATCACTTGCCTTTTTCAGGTGTATTAAGCATTGACACCATATTCACTTCAGGAAATAGAGCATATTCAATTAGACAAATTTCATGTCTTTTCACCAAAAACACATTATTTTGCCTTAGCCATCATAATATCATTAATATGGTGCATTGAGACGCAAACTCAATGTCTTATCCATATAAAGGCATCTTAGGCTATAGATTGATGGGACTTAAACCCAACATTTTTATCATGGTGCATTGGGGCTCTAACACGATGTCTTACCCTTTTAGTGCAATGAGATTTGAATCCACTGTCTTACCTTTGATTCGTTCAAAAGAAAATCACTTTTCAATTATAAAAAATCCAGCATCATATCTGCCAACTATAATTGATCATATAATTTTTTAAATTAAAAGCATCTCAAATAAGTTGCTAATGAGAATTTACTGTACAACAAAAATTAGAAAGAATATTTTTCATCATGTGACGTGTTAAAATATTAATTAAAGGAGAATAGGGATGAAATATTTTCTTTACTGATTTTGGCTCCCTCCCTAATATGTAATAATCTCTTCTTTATCGCCGATTTTCACCTGTAACTTAAGCAAACCAATTAATTAGATGAATATTTATTATTAAAGAAAAACATACCTCGTGGTTCCAGTATCTAACAATTGCCTTAACAACAATCATTGTTAGTTGAATCCAAGAAATTTTGATGACTAGCGCAATCATATGGTTCTGAGAAAAATCATAAGAAAAGCACCAACAAGAAAACTTTATTCAACTAGAAGGTGATGGGATTTAGAGTCTCGTGCCGATAGCGTATAGAGCTGTCAATACGGGTCGGCCCAATCCATTCGGACTAGCCCACACGGGCTTTGAGTTTGACGAATCAGGTTGGGTTGGTCCATCAAAATGCTGGGCCACAAAACACAGGCCTCACGGGCCAGTCCACTTTTAAAAAAATAATATTTTATAATTTAATTTTAGAATATTAATAAACATAAATATTACCAGACAATATTACATAGTGTTAATACTTGTTAATCAAATCTCAAACACCCCGAAAAATACTCTTAATAGTGAAATTAAATAACTTTTGACATGATATTCTTTGAACCAAATAAAAATACTAATAAGCAATCTAAATAGTTACTTGTATTTGACTTACGGGCCGACCCACGGGCTAGCCCAACCCACATTGCTCAAGTCCCACAGGCCGCGGGCTTATATGGGCCGGGCTAAAAAGCCTTGTTCTTAAATGGGATGCAGAAATTGAAGCCTAACTCCATCAAATTATAGGTCGGGTCGGGTCGGGTCGGGTCGGCCCTACGGACCTGACCCATATTGATGGCTCTAATAGCGTATTATGAAAAATAAAGTAGAAAAGAACAGAGTAGGGAGAGAAGAGAAAGTAATTCTTATTTCTCTTAAAGAGCTCTATTAGGGTATGAAGAAAATCTTTCTATTGTCACACCCCTTTTTCAACCGAAAAAGATTCATTTCTAAGTTTGAAAGGGTTTTTATTATTAAGTGACAAAAGATGAAAATTTATTTTCGAAAAGGATTCATTTTATTCAAAACTCAGAGTCGCCACTTGGCATAGTCTGGTGTGCCAAGTCACCTTTGAAAAACCCTTTTCAAAACGATTTTGACTCTGTAGAACTGATCCGCGAATAGAGATTTCGACTAAGGAATTCTGTTGATCGAGAGGAAAGTGTTAGGCACCCCTCGGTCCCGTGGTTTGACCACAGTCGCCTGGTGGAGTGTATCGGCTATTTTGGCATCACGAATGTATAAACCACATAAAACACATAAACAAGCAACAAACACGTCAAACCACAATCCAAAACCAAAAATAATGTTCAGTCCAATTATACAGTCCAAAAATAACGACATACAGAAAGGTAAAACCTATTCTATTCTAAGCTAGTCCTAAACTAAACTCCAACCCGCTGCCTCGGGCCTTCATCATGAACGTCCTCCGGGTACAAAATACTTTGGGGCATTCCTCGGATAAAAATAATACAAGTACTTCGGGGCATTCCCCGGCCAAATGATACAAGTGATCCCAAAGCACATATAGCCAAAAACCATTCAATCACACAAATCAAATATTCCATCAATCCACAATCCCTAAATTCGCATACCCGACCTATGTTGCCTATCAAGCTTTTGATTTTAAAATGATTCTATCAGATTCATGCTTAATCCGAATTAAATAAAATGACAATAGTCCAAAATTTAACTACATTCAACTTTTAACAACTTCTTATTCCCACCCCAAAATCC
>NW_025834682.1:0-1387 GCF_002878395.1 Capsicum annuum
TTTTTTTTTTTTGAGAAAGTATGTGTTATAAGCACGTTGATGTTGAATATTTGTGATATTTTGAATGATTTGACCTTCTGGTCTTAATAGAGTTGTTTTGAACTCGAGTGTGGAAGAAATCCACAACGTGGTTGATTTTGATAGATGGGAAGCATGATGGCTCCCGATGTATATTTATATCTTACTGAAATATTTTTGTTGTAGATTATCTTTGAAATGATCTGAGCTAAGTCCAGGAGAAATCTTTAGCACCGAGTGGGAGGTATAAAGCGACCTTACTTCCCTAGAACTATGTGCCACCGTAGGAGTGAGCCTGAGGCTGATTTATATAGTGATCACTAGTTTGTGTGGAGGAAAGGTAGAGGTGAGGGAGCTGTCCCTACAACTTGGAAAGAGTTCCAGAATGCATTCCTAGAAAAAATTTTCCCTTTGGAGATAAGGGAGGCGAAGGTGGAACAGTTTATAAACCTGCGACAGGGCTCTATGACTGTTAGGGAGTACTGTCTAAAGTTCAATCAGCTTGCCAAGTATGCTCCTGACTTAGTGGCTGATAATCGGGCTTGTATGAGTAAGTTTGTGACTGGAGTGTCTAGTTATGTGGTTAAGGAGTGTAGGTTTACTATACTGAATAGTGAGATGAATCTTTCTAGGCTGATGACTCATGCCTAACAGATTGAGGTAGACAAGATTAAGGAGAGATAGAATGAGAGGGAATAAGAGAGCTAGGTCCGAGCAGCACGAACAGGGTTAGACTAGATCACAGGGAGAGAGTCGTCCTCAGTATTAGGATCGTTCATCTATGCCAGCACCGTCATCTTCTAGTGCTCCCATGCCTAGAGGTAGGCAGGAGCAAGGTAGTAGGTCATATGCATCCAGGTCCCAGTACAGTGTTGGTAGTAAGCCAAATCATCCCCTGTGTCCTAAGTGTGGTAGGGCTCATTCGGGTGAGTGTTGGGGTGAGAAGAGGGGTTGTTTCCGGTGTGGTGACATGGGTCACAGAGTTAGAGATTGTCCACAGGATAGACAAGGGCATCGTGACTATCTCCCTCAGACCCAGACTCAACCTGTTAGTGCTCCAGTTCCAGCAACTCGCCCAGCCCCAGCTCAAGGTGCCTCTTCTAGCAATGTGGCAGGCAGCGACAGAATAGATTCTATGCTTTACCGTCCCGTCAGGAACAGGAAGACTCTCCCGATGTTGTTACTGGTATGCTTCGTATATTTCAGTTTGATGTGTATGCTTTGTTGGATCCTGGATCCATTTTCTCAGATGTTACACCTTTGATTGCTGTGAATTTTTAAATGAGTCCTGAGATTATTCCTGAGCCTATCCTAGTTTCTACCCCAGTGGGTGATTCGATTGTTGCCCAGAAAGTGTATAAAAAGTGTC
>NW_025834683.1:0-2248 GCF_002878395.1 Capsicum annuum
TGCTTTCACAGTTGTTCGTATTTCATAAATCCAATAATTTCACCTCTGACTATGAAATACGAATGCTCCCGACTGTCCCTGTTAATCATTACTCCGATCCCAAAGGCCAACGTAATAGGACCGAAACCTTATAATGTTATCCCATGCTAATGTATATAGAGCATAGGCTTGCTTTAAGAACTTTAATTTCTTCAAAGTAACAGCGCCGGAGGCACGAACCAGCCATTTAAGGCCAGGAGCGCATTGCCGACAAAAGGGACGAGACGACCAATGCACACCATAGGCAGACTGGCTGGCCAATCCCAAAGTCTAAATTTGATCTTCTTAAGTACAACAACTTAAATATACGTTATTAGTGCTGAACTACCGCGGCTGCTGGCATAAGACTCTCTCTCTAATGGTTCTTCATTAAGGGATTTAGATTGTACTCATTCCAATTACTAGACTCATTGAGCCCAGTATTGTTATTTATTGTCACTACCTCTTTGTGTCAGGATTGGGTAATTTACGCGCCTGCTGCCTTCCTTGGATGTGGTAGCCATTTCTCAGGCTCCGTCTCCAAAATCAAACCCTAATTCTCCGTCACCCATCACCACTATAGTAGGCCATTATCCTACCATCAAAACTTGATAGGATAGAAATTTGAATGATGCGTCGCCGGCTCAATAGTCGTGCGATCCATCGAGTTATCATAAATCATCACAGCAATGGGCAGAGCCCGCATCGACCTTTTATCTGTTAAATGCATCCCTTCCAGAAGTCGGGATTTGTTGCACGTATTGGGTCTTGAATTACTATGGTTATCCGAGTAGTAGATACCATCAAACAAACTATAACTGATTTAATAAGCCATTCACAGAAGTCGGAGTGCCTAAGTGCGAAAGGGTCCCTGAGTCCGGACGTACGACGAGCAATAGCCGCGACAACATAGGGAGTTGTGTTACAACCACCACTTACTACGACGTTCATCGATGTGGACTCGTATTTAGGCCAGCTGCGAGCTCCAGGTGCACGTGAGTCCAGTATCTGCCCCACGACAGTAGCGCGCCCCGTGATTGAGGTACGATGTGAGGGGGGCAACGCGATGCGTGATGCCTAGGCAGACGTGCCCTCGACCTAATGGTTTTGGGTGGAACTTGAGTTCAAATACTCTATGGTTCACGGGATTCTATAATTCACACCAATTATCGCATTTTGCTACGTTCTTCATCGATGTAAGAGCCGAGATATCTATTACCGAGAATCATTTTTATTTACAAAAGAAGCATAGGCCACCCTAACGCACCTTGCGAATGGGGCGCGATGGGTAGGCTATTGATTTAAATATTCCTTGGTGCTTTCCGCGCTAGGGACGAGGGGGAGACACTTGTGTGGAGTGTCGTAGCACCCCGCCCGCACGGACACCCTAGTTGTTAAACACGTTTGCGGGTCGTTCTACTGTACAGGTTTCGACAATGATCCTTCTGCAGGTTCACCTATGCAAACCTTGTTACGAATTATCTTTTCCTCTAAATAATAAGGTTCAATGGAATTCGAGCAATCTCCCATGTAGCAAACCGCCCACGCCACCGCGATCCAAATATTTCACTGGATCATTCAATTAGTAGGAGCAATGGGAGATGTGTAAAAAAGGCAGGGACGTAGTCAACGCGAGCTTATGACTCACGCTTACTAGGAATTCCTCGTTGAAGACCGACAATTGCAATGATCTATCCCCATCATAATGAAATTTCAAAGATTACCCGGGCCTGTCGGCCAAGGCTATAAACTCTTTGAATACATCAGTGTAGCGCGCGTGCATCCCAGAACATCTAATCGCATCACAGACATGTTATTGCCTTAAACTTCCGCAGCTTAAAAGGCTGTAGTTCCTTAACCAGACAAATCGCTCCACCAACTAAGAACGGCCATGCACCACCACCCATAGAATCAAGAAAGAGCTCTCAGTCTATCAATCCTTACTATGTCTGGACCTGGTAAGTTTCCCCGTGTTGAGTCAAATTAAGCCACAGGCTCCACTCCTAGTGGTGCCCTTCCGTCAATTCCTTTAAGTTTTAGCCTTGCGACCATACTCCCCCCGAAACCCAAAAACTTTGATTTCTCATAAGGTACCTGTGGAGTCCTAAAAGCAACATCAGTCGATCCCTGGTCGGCATCATTTTTGGTTGAGCCTAGGACTGTATCTGACCCCCTTCGAGCCCCCAACTTTCGTTCTTGATTAATGAAAACATCCTTGGAAAATGATTTC
>NW_025834684.1:0-2859 GCF_002878395.1 Capsicum annuum
ATAGTTATAATAAAATGTTTGCAATAAAAAATTGTTTCTTAAAAAAAATTGAAGTAAATTTCACTTAAATTTTAACCAGTGATTCGATAAAATAGTCCTTAAGAGAGAGAACGTCTAGCCTCTCTCTTTTTCTTCTTCCTCGCCCCCCTCCCCCCCCTCCCATCGGCCTAGTAATGGACCCAACGCTGGCACCTCCGCTTCTTCCAAATCCTCCAATAACCCCCCTAAATGAAATCCAGATGGAAGAAGCCTTACCCTCTTACAGTACAGGGACATAGCAATAGGGAAAGTTCAAATCCCTTATTTACAAGCAGGATTAGACTCTGATAAGGGCAAAGCCCCGGTTAATGCTATAAGGGAGAACCTTCTATCAGATGATGAAAAGCAAAGGTTCTACGCACCATGGGTTCACTCTATCATCATCAAGCCTATCAATTCAAAGTTTAACCACCAGTACCTCAAAAAGAAATTAGGGGACCTATGGAATCTCATCGAATCCTTATGCCTCATCGATCTGGGGAAGGGATTCTTCACAGTGAAGCTGTCAAAACTAGAAAGTCAGGCCAAGATCCCCCACGAGGGTCCATGGTTTGTGGTCGGAAGCTTCATCTCCATCCGAAACTGAGAGCCAAATTTCATACCCAGCGAGTCCAAAATAGACTCGACTGCCATTTGGGTCAGACTCCCGCAACTGCCAACAGAATTGTATGATGCATCAATTCTTCAAAAAATTGAAAGAAAAATCGGGATTCTTCTGAAAGTCGATCTTGTCCATCGGATGCTTTAAGGGGAAGGTATGACAGGATATGTGTTCAAATTCCTTTGAATACACCAGTGGCAGCCTCGATCACCATCAACCACCACATGCAACCACTCGTCTACAAGGGGGAGGGTTTTCTGTGCAAAAACTGTGGGCGGCTAGATCACACAGCACCCATATGCTTTTACCCTTTGAAGACCAACCCCTCGATGCTCAGTTCAGACACCTCAACTTCTGAGACCACTGCCTCAACACCGGAGGTGAAGGCCTCAAACTCAGAGAATGACTGACAAACCATCTACTTCAACAAAAAAAAGAAATCGGCATCCCACACCCCCAAAATCACCCATTGACAAGGTTAAGATTCCCAATGCGGTACTAGGTAAGTTCTCTAACCCTAATAAGCTGAAAGCGGCGCCAAAAAATTCCTTCTCGGATGCCCACATGAACACTCACCTCCTGGGCCAGCCCAAATCAATCCCTTTAAGCCCAAGACCGTGAATCTCAATTTTTATAACAGAGTTGGTATTGGGCCAAGTGTTACCCAGGCCCAGAATTCGGCCGTTAAATGGAGTCATTTATTTACCTTTCCTCCGCAGAAACCCAATCACCCGTCTTCTCTGGGGCCAGTGAAAAATCTCAACTGGCCCATAAGGAGCTTAACCCAACTCTTCATAAATTCCCTTTCTTAAATAATAACTCTCACATTTCCCAAATGGGAATAAAAAGGAAAAAGGCTTCCCATTATGGGACCCCCAAGAAACAGGTCCACCTAAGCAATGATGAGCCTATACCAATTATTGCGAAAGACTCTTCATCTTCTTTTAATGATGGGACGATGAATATCCTAGGCGTGGACGCATTAAATGCTGGTTGTATTCCCTATGGGAAAACTTCTTAGCTTCCACCCCTCAGCTCCACTAACTCTATATACCCTGAGGAAAGCATGTCTGATTCTCCACCTATAAAAAATAATGGACTCACCCATCTCCAACCAAATCATCATCACCACAACCCTGATGCCCTCAGACCATCAGCTAACCTCGTGGTTGGAGATATGTCTTTCAGACCAAACAGTGCTCTTACACCTGGATTGGAAGGGGAGACAAATCATCCTCCTCATCCAGAACCCACAATACCTAGCAAAACTAACCATGGCCAGCTTGAACCAGGGTTTCCAAACATACGGGACCAATGTATGGATAGCCACCCTATTTCATGTGATCAACTCATTAGCTCAGGAAGAGCTAACCACGGAGGCTACGACCAACATTATCAACCAACTCAACCTGAGCCTCCCTTTCTTCCTTCTACTAGACCCTGCCCATATACTGTTGGGGCCAACCTTTGCACCTCCCAATGGGGAACAACATCCTCCCTCTCCACCTCTGACTATAATATCACCACACCTCACTCTGGAGAGGGTGGAGAGGCTGAATGCCCTAGAAACATTAAGGGCAAGCAACAAGGACATGGAGGAATTCCTATCTCAGCTCAGAGTACCAAGAACAGAGATTCTAAACCTGGTAGAGCCTCTAGAGCAAGGATTCTCAGAACCAGTCTAGAAGATAGTCATCATATTGATACCCTTAGGGATAGTAGGCCTAAGTTTAATGCTAAGTCCAACAAACCCTACACCAAAAGAGACTACAATTCCTACTCACTTCCATAAGCAATAAAAGAAAAGCCTCTGTTATGATATCCACCTCCAACCCAAAAGAAAAGGAGAAGGTGACTACATCATCCCCCCCACTTCATTCAAAGATGAAGAACTGCATATTGTGGAATGCTAAGGGGCAAAAAATGTTGAATTCAGGAAGCACTGCAAAGAAATGGTCAATATTCATTAGCCTTGCATTCTAGCTCTCCTGGAAACCAAGATGTCTGACCATCAAGACCTTTGTGAGGAACTTGTCTTCCACAACCACATTCAGTTTAAAGCCACAGGTAATTCTGGTGGCTTGGTCATTATGTAGAGGAAGGATGTCATTTCTATCACCTTTGTCTCTATCTCCAACCAGGCCATAAATGTTAAGATCCAGGTTAGTACTCTCCTCTCTTCCTGGTATATCTCCATCATTTATGCTAGTAATAACTTT
>NW_025834685.1:0-3650 GCF_002878395.1 Capsicum annuum
AAGAAAATTCACGACACATTAGCCAAAATTCATACTTAGAAAATTTTGTATACAACTTCTAATGCTTTAAGATCTGCAACACTATTCAGAGGTGACTTGCATGATCCTTCTCACGTTTGTAGTACACCAAGATGTCATCAATGAAAACTAAAATGAAAAACACCAAAAAATGGTCTAAATACTCAGTTAATAAGGTCCATAAAAGTAGCGAGGGTCGTAGTCAATTTGAAAGACATAACCAATAATTCATAGTGGCTATAATGGGTTTGGAAAGCAATTTTTAGAATATCGGCCTCCCTAATCTTCAATTGCTAATAACCCGAATGGAGATCTATTTTAGAGCAACACTTAGCACCCTAAAACTTATCAAAGAGGTCATCAATTCTAGGAAGAGGGTACTTGTTTTTCACAATGACCTTATTCAACTGGTGATAGTCTATACACATCTAGAGAGACCCATCTTTCTTTTTCACAAAGATCACAGGAACACCCTAAGGAGAAACACTAGAATGAATGAAACCCTTATCAAGGAGATCGTTTGATTACTTCTTTAATTCTTTCAGCTCTACCGGAGCCATCTTATAAGGAAGAATAGAAATGGGACGAGTACTAATAGGAGATTGATCCCAAAGTCTATTTTCTTCGGAAGGGATCCCAGGAAGATCATTGGGAAAAACTTTGAGGAACTCATTAACCACAGAGACATACTACAAGAAGGGACATCAGAGTTGGAATCTTTGACCCAAACTAGATGGTACAAACACCTTTTAGATATCAACTTTTGAGCTCTAAGATAAGAAATAAACTTTCCTTTGGGTACTAGGGAACTCCCCTCCCATTCTATCATGATTCATTTGGGAAGTGCAAAATGGCCTTTTGGGTCCTACAATCTAGAGAAATATAGGATGATTGAAGCCAATCCATCCCCAAGATTACATCAAAACCCATCAAATCAATCTCTATTATGTCAACCAGTATATCACTATGAAATATGGATACCACCAATCCCTATAAACTTTTCTAGAAACCATAGACTCATCAACCAAGGTAGAAACTAAAAAAGGGTCAAAAATACTTTTGAGACCAAAACCAAAATGTATAGCCACATAAGGAGTCACATATGATAGGGTGGAACCGAGATAAAACAACACATACACACCATGGGAGAAATGTTGTAACATACTAGTCATAACATCTGGGGATGCCTTGATTTCCTGACGAGTAGAAAATGCATATAGGCGATTTCAACTAATTCCCGCCCTTGCTGCAGAAGTTGATAAAGTGGCAACCAAAACCTTATTAGCCCCGATATCAACCCTAGATAAAGGACAATCCTACTTTCTATAACCAGGCAGACCATAATTAAAGTACAAATTCTTTCCTTCCTCAAAATATCCATGATGAAGCTTCCTAGAAAAATGGCAGGGAGGGTTAGGTGGGGCCAACTGAGATCCACTTGCCTGAAATTAGGAACCGTATTACTTAGGACCATTATTAGACTAGAAACGCCAATCACCTGAAAGCTTAAGGGAAGAAGCACTAGCTAATGAATAGGAATTTCCCCAAGTCTTCTTTTGGAATCCTCATCTACCATATTTTTCTCTGTTCCGTTGATTCGCACCCTACTCTGCATACTTAGTATTCTTATTTTGACTTTTCTCGATTTCAACCTACTTCCTCTTTTCATCCTCTACTTGTTGCACATAAACTACTAGTCTTTATATATCAATGTCACTATTTAGCATAGTATCTTTACAATCTAACACCCAAGTCATGAGAAAGGCCCGAAGAAAACATCCTCATCCTGGACCTCATATTAGACACAAGCTTCGAAGCATATAGAGATAGTTGGGTGAACTTTAATTCATACTCCTTAACACTCATCTTATCCTGCTTCAAATTTACAAACTCCTCAACCTTGGCTTTCCTCAACTCCTGAGGAAAAAAGTGATCAAGAAAAGCACCCACAAACTCTTCCCACACTACTCACTTAGCATCTATATCCCTTAACTCTTCCCACTTTTAATACCACTAATAAGCCATTTCTTTCAACTAATAAGCTACAAACTCAACCCTTTCGAAATCTCTAGCATGCATAACTGTAAAGATTTTCTCTATCTCATAAATAAACCCCCGAGGATCCTTCTCAACCTTAGTTACTGTGAAGTTTGGGGGTTTCAACCTCATAAATTGACCAACCCGGGATACCTCAGATAAACTGGTAGTAGGACCAACATAATCAGACTGATGATACTATGATACGACAATCTGAGCAAGTATATGAATAGACTGGTGGAACTCAGTATTTGAGACGTCTCTCTAAGGAGATTGAGTATGGTTAATGCCAGCCCGAGGGGGATCAAAGAGGACTAGTGAGGGCTGGTGGAACTCCTAAAGCAGTGATGAAGTTAGGAATACAGACCCTATACCAAGTTTGCATTCCATAAGTAGGGAGAACTTCCTTCCCATTTCCTTAGGTTAGGATGGGGGTTCCAAATAAGTTTCTATGACCGTTAGACCTTCATGGATACATAATCTAAAGTGCGAGTAAGCCAGGAGTTAGAGAAGATTCATAGTAACTATACCCACTAGCACAAAATAGAACATAAAGAAGGGAAACATTCCTAAATACCTCGTAGCCTCCCTCTTATAATGATGGCACGCTACATACTCATAATAGGGACTCTACTCATCATATCTTTATAGATACCTAGTGACCCTGAACCCTACACTAATATAAATTTTGTCACGGCCCGATCTAGGGCCCTGTCTGTGATGGGCATTCCAAACCAACCATGGCTTAAGATAACCCCTTAGCCTTACCACATGAACATAGTATTAATAAAAAATTACAAAAGCTAACCCATAGATTAAAAGAAATTTAATAATCCAAATAATTAAGTTTATAAATCAAAGATTAAATCTACAAAGTAACAACCCAACACTGTCTTCAAAGACTCTAACCAAGGAATACCAAAAAAGTCGGGACATGACCCCAACTATGCCAAAATAAAAAAAAAGTATTAAAATAGTAAGAAGACTAAATGAAACCAAACCTTGTGAATGATGGAGAGCTCACTTCACCAGTTGTCCAATAGGAATACCAAAGCACCTAATGCTACACAGGGTTACAAAAAAGCCCTCCAAACCTACATCATAAAATAATGTAGAATCTGATAATGGTCAGTACAGTGAGTACTGGCATGCAACCCAAGAAAAAATATAAAATATATATTTCAAAAAAATTAGTCATGAAACACATGTACAATAATCACAAGTGAAATAGAATAATGGATTAGGGTGCAAGGAACATAAAGCATGACCATTTAAAAATTTAGTCCCCAACTATGTAGCATACACCAATCTCCAAGCACCCACGGACTATATGGGTCTGGCTCCCCCTTCTGGAAAGAATCCAATCCATATTAGTCTCATAGATCAAGAAATAGGTTATCGTCACCAAGACAATAACCTCCCAAATATATAACTGCATACCACCGCTTAAAGTCGGTACACAGTAGTCATCCATATTTTAGGACAAGACCGCCTAACATTAGGAAATGTGGTTTCCAGTATTGGTCCCCTGGGGACTACACTTTCTCAGTAAAACTGCACAATTCCTTTTAAGCCCAATAAAGACATTTTCACAT
>NW_025834686.1:0-1180 GCF_002878395.1 Capsicum annuum
ACATTCCAATAATCCACTAATTCTAAATTTGCCTACCCGGCCTAATGCTTGTCTGCCCGCTCGATTACATATCACATTCAACATAAACAATGAACCAAAATACCATAATATTCACTTTTACCAATTTTGATTCCCGCCCCCAACTTTATTTTTATCAATCAATGATTAACACATGCTTCAATTATCAATTCACTTTTCAATATTCAAATCCAACATCAACCAATACGCAATCAAGATTCAAACATGGTAGGCACACAAAAACATTCACATCCGCAACAATAATCAAAACTTGAGATAAAAATAGAGAATGGAAGAAGAAATGGACCTCAAATTTTGCTTTATTACTCAACCAAAAGAGACAGAGTTCGCGCCGGAATCTCGAATCAAAAATCAATCATGAACTGACCAACTTTGATCTATACCCTTTTTCCATTTTTCGTCGACCCGAATCAATATCGATGACCAACCCGAGTCCAAATTGAATCACAAACCAATAGCAAAATCGTAAAATCACAACTCAAATTTTTTCAAAACAGATATTGGGAAAACAAAAACCAACCCAAACTCGATTTTGATCTCCCTAATCCCTCGCTCACTGATTTTCTTCTCTTCACTGGTTTCTGCTTATCTCCTTCATCTCTCTCTCTCTTTTTCTCTAGTTTTCTCTCAATATCTCCCTCACTGGTATATGTGTGCATGAAATTATTAGTAAGGGTCATTGGAATTCTATGAGAGTGTGTTGTTCCATGGGAGCTGTGAGTGAATCGAATGGAGAAGATGATATGCGTGTGTTCCTTGTGAGGTATTTTTGCTTTATTGTGTGTATCAAAATTTTTGTGGAATCTTCTGTATGTTTTTTATGAATAGCAGTGTGTATATCTAGCTGTGTCTGCGTTAATGGAATTCTCTTGCTATATCTATTGTCTATGTTTTCTATTTTTGGAGAAAATGGACCTTGATGATATGAGTATCTCTTTTTTTCTTCTAGTCTACTGTGGGTGTATATATTTCCAAGAAATAGAAAAGAAATGCGATGGGGGGGTCATGTGGGGGTAGGGGTGTCTACAGTGCACCCATGTTTCTCACCGTTGTCTGTCCTAAGAAATCATGTTGTGTTGTGGTTGTGCCGAACAACTCTATGCTTACGATTCAGACACCTAATATCTAAAGCACCCTGTCT
>NW_025834687.1:0-1416 GCF_002878395.1 Capsicum annuum
TGTATGAATGTATTTGAATGAAGCATGAATCTGATAGTTCAGTACTTGTTAAAATCTTGAGCACATATGTTAATTCTTTTATCCTTTTCTTTGCATGAACCCTTCGATTGAGTCCTATGGACTCCTTCCCTCTTGCATATTCATTATAGGACAACGAGGCCCATCTCACCAAGTCAGTCCCGAAAGAGAGCCCATAGTCGGTTAAAATGGCACATGGATACAAGGAGTCGAAAGAGAAAATGGGTTAAAGTCCCATATTTGAAGCGGCCAAGAGACTTGAAAGGTTTGGTTTTTCCATTTTATTTGTTCATTTTATCACTCTTCGTTGTTGTCTTTATTTATTTAGTTATTTATGTTTTATTTGTTCATTTGGGACACGAAGCCAAAGTTGTATTTAATATAGGTAGTGCAAGATTCATGTCAAAGGCTCAAGAATTAGACTAGGACAGGTGAAGTGGGTTGAAAAACCCAAATAGCTTAGGACAGGATCGACAGTTTAGGCTTAGAAGCCTAAATCACTTCTCCTCCCCTTTTCTCTTTTCCTTTTTGCTTACTTGTTTACGTGCTTCTTAGTGAACCTAATTAAATCCCAAACTAAGTCGTTAAAAACTGATTTTGCAAAAACTTTTTCCTTAATCAACTATTTTCCAACAAATTAATTTTTTGAATTTAATCAAAAAACAATTTTCAAATAGTTCGGATAACCACAAGTTAGCGGGTGTTTTAGGTCCCTAACACCTTCCTAAAATGTTAATAGGAACCGCTTATCTAGAATCTCTAACTTAAAATGATTTTCCTGTTTTGAATCGTCTAAGTACATTACAAAGGTTTCTTAATTCCTTTTCAAAATTAAGCGGCGACTCTTCTCTTAAAAAGTCTAAAATTTTTGTCAAAACAATAATCTTTAGAGTTGACTATCATTTTTAGGTAAAATTTTTCTTTTCTCTATTTTTCAAAAAGGGACATCTATTGTCTTTTTTTTCTATCTTTTGTGCTTTTGAGTTTGTTATTCAAATAGAAAATCATTGTCATTTTTTTAGTGTCTTTGAGTGAAGTCTATGTCAAAATAAGTGAGAAACAATTTCAAAACTTGCTACTAAATTATTCAATCGCACAAAGTAAGACAATAGGCCAGCACATGAAAGAAACATGATTGTCAGCCGAAACCAATCATGCAAAAAATTTTGTCAATAGGCAAGTTTGGAAATTCATGAAAATACCAAGGTTCAAAGGGTTTACCTGCAAGACATAGAAAAATAGAGATATCATGTTTGGTTCAGAGTCATTCTTAATATTCTAAATTTAGATCAATGGTACATCAAGACAGTGATATGTTGTTAGTTGAAAGGAAGATTAAATGCAACAAGTGCAAGAGAAATCGCCTCAAATGCTAAAGCTGCAAGCTAACCACCATGT
>NW_025834688.1:0-1565 GCF_002878395.1 Capsicum annuum
GAAGGCACATACTTGTCATCATCAACAATCGCATTTATATTTTTGATCTCTCTCTCTCTTTTTTTTTATGTTGTAGCACAGTGTCACAGTTTAAAATCTGAGATCATGATAATATTTATCGCGACTCGACCTTAATAAGTGAGTCAATCACCTAAACTGATAAGGAAACACGATATTGACAATAAGGAATCGTTTGGTAGAATGTATTAAGAAAAATAATACTCGTATTAGATTTGTGTATTACTTATACCTAATTTGGTACACTTTTCTATCCCATATATTACTAATACTTGCATCAATTATACACTCTATTTGACACTAAGGAGTCTATTACTAATGCATAGAAATCCATGCTATTAGTAATGAAATGAATTCTAATGCAAGCATTAACATGGTTAAAGTCATAATTGTCGCTTAAAATTTTTTCCACGTCCGTTCCGCCATATTTATAAAGGATATTTTTGTAATTTTTGTTAGAAATTATGCAATTCATGTTATTTTAATACACCAAATCAAACACCGAATAAGAAAAATGCCAGTATAACTAATGCAAAATAACTAACGCAAGCATTACTAATACACAATACTTTACGCTATTCTTATACATCATACCAAACGACTCTTAAAATACATCAAAGTGAGACTTCTATAACGAAGTGAAGCAAAACAAGAAATATAATAAAATTGGAACATGAAAGAAATTCATACATTCAATCCCAAAGTCTGATGTCATAGTGTAAAAGCATCTAATACAATATTCGAAAGACGGATAATGCACATTTGTCTTTCATATCTAAAATAAAGATAAATATGGATCAATGTGGCCCAAAACAGCCCGAAAATATATGGAGCAGATCCGTATCGCGAAGTTTGAAATCCCCACACAAAGTCAATCATCACAGGAGGTGCTCGTATTAGGATCTGGATCGAAAGGTCATAGTAGGGATGATGACGGTCCATTTATACTCAATAGGTATCATAGGTCGACTGAGCAAAGCAGAAAATAATATAAGTAAAATATACTATGAGAATAACACCTGCAAGCAGAAAAGTCTCAAAGGGTAGCTAAAACCGTCTTCACTAAAGTTCTAATAAATATATACACACAAAGAAATGAAAAACAACACATACATACATGAAAATATACTGAAATTAAGCACAAGTCAAGAAAACTAAAGAAATAAAAAAAAATGTGTATGCAAATGCAATGTAAGCAATATAGATGGGATGAATGATGAAAGTCATCTCATGATTTTCTGCATACATCCACTGAGCTCTGATCTCCCAAGTAGGACCCATCAAAGGTTTAGAGCCCATATACGATATCTCAATCTCAACTCACCTCTTCGGCTTATATTCACGGAAGTGATTTTCATAAAAATGTCTGATTTTCTTTTAAAAATAGTGATTCTCAATGGAACCAATATTTCATGAATGCACATGTATGGAATGAGGATGTAATGCTCACAATCAAGTCAATATGGTGATATCCAATCAACCAACACAAATATATATATAAGGGAGCCAAAAAGTCAACTCAATATGTCCTCAATTCATGATCATCA
>NW_025834689.1:0-9210 GCF_002878395.1 Capsicum annuum
CAAACAGTGGATTAAATTTCAAATGGTTGAAAATAAGACAATCATGGAACAAGTTCATGAATATGAAAATTAACTGTTGATGTTCTCAATGAAGGCATAAAGATGTGTGAGATCTTCAGGCTAATGTTTTGCTTGAAAAATTTCCACCATTCTGGAGTGATTACAAAAATCAATTAAAACATAAGAAAAAGAATCTAACTCTCCAAGAATTTATCAGCCATATGAGACCTGAGGAGGAAAATCGTCTGAAAAATAAGATGTAACTCTTTCTCTTAATTCTTCTAAAGCTAATCTTGTGGAAAATTCTTGTACCATTGCAATAGACAGGTATGCAGGCAAGCAAAAAAATGTTCAGAATATTGAATCAATGAAGAAGAAAAATCATTTCAACAAGCTAAAGAATCAAATTACAAAAACCAAAGAGGCCTTGTTTTGTCTGTGAAAAACTTTGCCACAGGGTTTTTCAGTGTTTTCTAAGAAAATGACAAAAGCCAAAACAGGGAGGACAAGATGATGTCTAAGCTCGTCTTACTAAGGTTATAAAGTAATTTCTCCAAAAGTTATCGAGGAAAATCTTGTAGCTAACAAGACTGATTGGGTATTGGACATAGAAGCTTCAAGACATTTACATAAATTAACTTCTAAAAAATCTTTAGCCTTGAAAAATGTTCTGTATGTTCCCTCGCTTCTTAGAAATGTAGTTTCTGGAGCACTTTTCAACAAACTAGGCCTTAAAGTTTTTTTTTAAGTTGATAAAATAATTATTTCTCATGGAGGATACTTTATTGGGAAGGGATATCTTAGTGAGGGCTTATTTGTATTGAACATCGATCAAGAGATTGTCAATAATGCAAGAATTTTTAATTCTAGTTATATTACCGAGTATATAATTTATGACATGGAAGACTAGGCCATGTTAATAATTCTTCGATTAAAAGAATTAGAAAAATGGGACTAATTCTTACAGTAAATGTTGACAATATTTCTAATATCCTAGGTGTAAAAATAAAGAATGCTAAAAAACCTTTTAAATATGTTACTAGTAGAAAGATCAAATTGCTTGAACTTAGTACATTTAATCTTAGTAGATTTCAAGAACACTATCATCAAAGGTGGAAAAAAGTATTACATTTTTTTTGCAAATGGCTTTTCTAGGTACACTAAGGTATACCTCCTTAAGTCTAGAATCTAAAAGCATGTTTTTAAAATTCAAAATAGAAGTATAAAATCAATTAGAAAGAAAAATCAAGATATTTAGATCTGATAGAGGTGGTAAATATAGTATTAAAGTTATAAAAGACTTTTGTGATAAAAATGGTATTATCTATGAGTTTAGTTCTCCCTATATCCCCCAACAAAATGGTGTAGACGAACAAAAAAATAGAACCCTTAAGAAAATAATAAATTCTATACTTTTAAGCTCGAATCTACCAGACTATATGTGGGGTGGAATCCACCTTATATGCAGGGTATATTCTTAATAGAGTCCGTCATAAAAAGTTAGCTAGACCTTATATGAATTATGGAAAGTGTTTGCTCCTAACTTGAAATTTTTGAAAGTGTTGGAGTGTTTGGATAAGGTTGATCTACCTAATTTTAAATGTGTAAATGTAGGCTAAAAGAACTTTAACGTTGTCCTTATTGGTTATTCTTAAAATAGTATTTCATATAAATTTATGTCATTAAATGATTATTCTATTTGTGAATCTAGAGATGCAAAATTTTTTAGCATGTTTTTTCTTTGAAAAATGATATGTCTAATGATAAGCAAAATAATACTTCTATATCTATGTCTGTTAACTCTCATGTTATGCCTGCATCTGATGTTATAGCTAATAAGCATGAAAATGAACTTAGAAGGAGTAAAAGGCATTGAACTGAGAGTAGTTTTGTCCTGATTTTATCAGAACCTTCTTAACTGAGCATTTTGATATTGATACTTTAAATGATGAATTACTGTCGATCTACTTAATATAAGAAAACCCTAAGACTTATGATGAAGTAATGAGTTCAATAGATGAGATGTTTCGAAAAACGGCGATTAAAAGTGAATTAGACTCTATAATTTCTAATCACACCTGGAACTTATATGATTTTCCTAAAGGTTGTAAACCCATAAGTAGAAAGTAGATATTTAAGAATAAATTAAGGTCTGACGATACAATTGATAAATATAAAGATAGACTTGTGATTACAGTTTTTAAACAAATAAAGGTTTTGATTATTTTGATACGTATTCTCCTGTGACTAAAATAGTGACTATTAGAACTCTTATTGCTCTAGCCAATATTCATAGTTTAGTGGTACACCAAATGGATGTCAAAACTACTTTTTTATGTGGTGATTTAGAGGAAGAGATCTATATGACTCAACTTGAGGGTTTTGTGGTCCCAGAACAAGAGTATAAATATGTAAATTAAGAAAATCATTATATGGACTTAAGGAGGCACCTAATAAATGGTATGAAAAATTTAATTTTACATTAATGGATAATGACTTTGTTGTTAATTCATCTGATACTTGTGTTTATTCTAAAACGATAGGATCAGATTGTGTAATTATATGTTTATATGTGGATGACATGTTAATATTTGGCCCTAATGTGAATGTTGTAAATGAAACTAAGAAATACTTTTTTAAAAATTTAAAATGAAATACCTTAGAGTAGCTTATGTGATTTTAGGGATTAAAATCAAAAGAACCGTTAATGATTTCACTTAGTGTCAGTCTCATTATATTGAAAAAGTTTGATTGTTTTGATGTAGGTTCAGTGAGAACTCCTTATGATCCTAGCATACACTTGAAAAGGAATAATAATTTCAATGTGTCTTAAACTGAATATGCTAAAATAATTAAAAGTGTAATATTTCTCATGAACTATACTCGACCTGATATGGCTTATTCTATTAGTAGATTGAGTAGATATACTCATAATCCCAATAATGAATATTGGAATGCTCTTTATCGTTTGTTAAGGTACTTGAGAGGTACTATGGATTGGTGTTTGCATTTTAATAAATCTCCTGCTATTTTACAAGGGTTTTGTGATGCAAACTGGGTGACTGACAATGATTTATGCGTTTACTTTGGGTGGATATGTTATTTCATAGAAGTCATCAGAGTAGACTTGTACATCACGTTCTACCAGGGAAACTGAATTCATTGCTCTCGAGTTGGCAGGGCAAGAAGCTGAGTGGCTGAGAAACCTTTTGGCAAATGTGCCTTTATAAGGAAGGCAAGTGTCACCAGTTTATTTACATTGTTCCTCACAGACGGCAATTGGGATGCTAAAAGTAGTGTATACAATGGAAAAAAGAGACATATTTTCATTAGAGATGGTGCAGTTAAACAATTATTAAAACATAGTGTTATTTCCTTGGAATATGTAAGGTACGAAAGAAATTTGATAGATCCTATGACCAAGGGTTTGAAAAGGAAAATGGTCTTTGAATTATCGAGGAGGGTGCGGCTAAATCCCATGGATTGAATTAATATGGTAGATACCTATTTGTGGTCAAACGAAGCCATATAGGCCTTCAATAAACACTGCATATCCTATCCCTATGGTGCGTGGTAGTGTATTATAAGGTTGAGCTTTATTTTGCTCTTAATGATCCATAGACTTAAGGTTTTATATGAGATAGACTTGATTAATCAGCTACTTGAGTGTAAAAGGTTGGTTGCCTTTTATGAAAGACTTGGGTTGTCTTTCTAGAGCACTCATGAGACCCAAGGCTTTTGTATATGACCATAAAAAATACTTTGTAATATCGCAAATGTTGCTTAAAATCAAGGATAAAGTATATGTTGTTGGGGTCTCAACTTATGTCCATCTAGTTCAAGAGCACTTCACTTTTTTGAATATTTGTTATTGTCTCATATCACTACGTGTCAATTCAAATAAAAAAATATTGACACTTAAGTCCATGTTCCTTCCTGTTGTACGGAATTTATTCAAATTCTTTATTTTTGCATTAGTAGGAGATTGTGGAGTTAATTCTTCCTTAAAGCATTTTGTGTAATTCAATGAATAAAGAAGTATGTTTCGAATAAGATGAACCTACATATCCGTTCCAAAAGAAAAAAACAAGCATCGGTAACATTTGATTTGATGATACTATGAATTAATGTTACTTTAATACCATCAAATCTCTTCTTGATATAGCTTTTTGCATCCTATATAAACCATGACTTTGGTGAACACAAGACATACCAAAAATAAGAAATACCACAAAAAAAGAGAAAAAGCAAAAGTCTTCCCCCTTCCTCTTCTTCTTTAATTATTTTGGGCAATTGGTTTGGATAACCTCCCAACTTTCCACCAAAAGTGAATGTGTTTGAAAGTAGTTGTGGAACCTTGGGGAGTGACCGGCTAGAAGGATTTACACCGGAGTCAGGCCGAAATCGCTTCCAAGGCATTGACTTGCCATGACACAAATTTTGTGACCATTTAATTATTATTATTAATTTCAGTTTCAATATCAATATTGTAGTATTTTTTTTCAACAACAATAACAAACTCTCTAATCATATTTGGAAGATAGCCATAGCTATCTCTAACTACATATATCAATTAGGTTGCCGTGGGAGGGGGAGTTGTGTAAGAATTGAAAGGAATTAAATGAATTGTGGAAAATAAAGATAAAGAATTTGTGGAAAATTTATTCTCCTTTCCTTGATAAATGATATTTTTTTACTCTGTGCTATGTATATATACAAGTAAACAAAATAAAATAAAACCCAAAGAAAAAACAATCCCAAACACCTAGGGACTCCTAAATAAGGTAAAGAATAATACACTCCTAAATAAGATAGGATACTAGTCTAAATAAAGATACACAAAATATTTACCTAGGGTATATTAGAGGAATAAAAAACAAAAAAAAATAATATTTACAATAATTTCCTGTTGATTTGGATGAAATCAACATATTAAGGCAAGTCCAAGTCATGTACTGAGAAGGAGACTATAATATAGCAATTAGATGGAACAGGTGAACCAACCCGGTCCAATGAACAAATTATAGCATTATCTCCCCCTCAAGTTGGAGGGGATGAACGGACACCCAACATGCCTAAAATAATATGTGAAGAGACCCGGTGACTGATTTTGTGATTAGATCAGCTACTTAAGAGGAGGATGGAACAAATGAAAGCGAAATAAGCCATCCAAAAACTTTTATCTAATGAAATGACAATCAATCTTAACATGCTTTGTTCTCTAGTGAAACACGAGGTTCTTAGCAATACGTATTACTGTCTGAATATCTGCATGGAGAGGCATAGACAATGATATTGGAAAGAAAAGATCTTGAAAGCAACGAACAAACATGTGATCTCAGCAATGACACGCCTCGTAGAACGATACTCAGCCTTTACTGAGCAAAGACAAATAGAGGTTTACTTCTTTGACTTTCAAGATATTGGAGATCCCCAAAGTGATATATAAAATCCCTTAACTAATTTTCTTGAATTTGGACGTGTTCCCTAATCCAAGTCATAAAACAAGTAGCTCAAAAGAAGAAGAAGCATTGATAAAAAGGCCCAAACCTGATTTTTTGATAAATAACGAAGAACACGTAATGCAGTAGTAAGATAAGGTTGACGAAGATTTTGCATGGATTAGCTAAGGTTTGGAATAGTGAAGGCAAGATTTGGCCTTATGTGAGTAAGTTAATTCAACTTGTCGAGAAGATATCTATATATAATGGGATTTGGAATAGCATACCCATCAGTTAAATGCAGTGTTATTGTAGGATCAAGAGGAGATGCAATAGATGAAAAATGTGTGACATTGAATTCTTTGAGAAGATCAATTGTGAACTTTCGTTGTGAAATAATGATTCCATGAGGTTCTCTCAATACCTCCATTCCTGAGAAAAAATGTAAATCTCCCAAATCCTTGATTCTAAACTCCTCTTGTTGAAATATTTTCAATGTATGCAACTCAGCATTATCATTACCTATCAAAACAATGTCATCGATATATACTGCTACTATTAAAATAGAGGAGTCAGATTTCTTGACGTATAGAATATAATCATTAAGAAAATGAGTGAACCAATTAAAATTAAAAGTAGTCGTAAATCTTAAGTACCATTGTCTAGAGGCTTGACGAAGTTCATATATAGACTTTTTAAGCTTGCAAACATTAGATAGTGATGGTGGAACTATCCCATTAGGGAACTTCATGTAGACTTTCTCATAAAGTTTCTCCATGTAAAAATGCATTATTAACATCCAATTGATAGAGCCCCCAACCTCTTTTGACAGTTATAGCTATAAGACATCGGATAGTAGTTATTTTGACAACTAGAGAAAAAGTCTAATTAAAATCAACACCTTTCCTTTGAATGTCTCCTCTAATCACTAACCTAGATTTTAACCTTTCCATGTTGCCACCACTATGTAATTTGACATTATAAACCCACTTACAAGAAAAAGCCTTTTTACCAGGGGTAGTTGGACCACGTCTCATGTGTTGTTCCACTCAAGAGCCTAAAGCTCTTTCTCCATAGATTCTTTCCAACCTTTGTGCAACAAAGCTTGATTATAATCAACAAGTTCTTGAATATTAGAAAAGGAATTAATCATATGTTAATTTTTGGAAGATAAAGTTGTGACAAAAAAAGAAACTAGTGAGATAGGAGACGAGAAACAACAAGAGCTAACATTATCCAAGTGCACAGAATTGCAAACATAATCTTCTAGATGACTAGGAATTTTTTGTTCCCGAGTTGACTTCCTAAGTGAGGAAATATTATTTGTGGAAGGAACAAGTGAATGTACCTGGCCATGATAGAAGAAAGAACATGAGGTTGTACCTCGAGATAGTAGAAGGAACAGAAGGTTGCACTTGGTCCACAGTGGTTGATGCAGGAGGTAAAGAAGGAGTGATGACTGAGGGAGATGGGATACTTTAATTACTGTCAACATTATCATCAGAATCAACAGTTTGGATTGATACATGAACTAAAAAGTAGGAATCATTAGATTTAGAAGAAGTAAAAGAAAAGATATTTTCATGAAACATATCTCTAGAAATTATGATTTTCTTAGTATCAAGAACCAAAACTTTATAACCTTTCTTTCCATATGGATATCCTAAAAAGACACATGCAGTGGCCTTTGGTGCCAACTTAGACTTTGAAAAGATGGAGTGGAAACAAAACATAAATATAAAAACAATTAAGATTAGAATAGTTAGGTGTGATATTGAAAAGGACTTCAAAAGGAGTTTTACCATTATGAATATTTGAAGTAAATCTATTGATTAGATACGTTGCAGTCAAAAGACATTCACCCCAATATTGAATGGGTAGATGTGACTGGTACAAAAGAGCCCTAGATGTTTCTAGCAAATGTCTATGTTTTTTCAACAACACCATTTTGTTATGGAGTATACACAAATGAGGTTTGATGTTGAATTCTTTTAGAAATGAAATACTCTGACTGTGTTGTGCCACTTCCTAACTTAATTACATTGTCAAATCTTACTATTTTGACCTTGATTTGAAATTGTCTTTCGACCATAGCTAAGGAAGGTTTGAAAACTGTGAAAGCATTTGATTTATTTCTTAATAGGAAAGTTCATGTTCCCCTACGAAAATCATTCACAATGGTAAGAAAGAATTTATACCCATTATGTGTTGGTTCATTATACGGTCCCCAAGTGTCAATATGTATCAACTCAAAAATACTTTTTGTTGAGATGTTGCTTATTGAAAAAGCTAGTTTGGCTTGTCTTACCATTGGAAAAATCACACATAGAGTGTCAATATTTTTACAAGAAGAGATTGAATGAAAAGAAACTTTTTTTATATTATTCAACGACATATGCCCTAATCTGTAATGTCATAACTTTTTCTTTATTTTGGAATCAAACAAGGCAAAACATGAACGAGAAACTGAATTTGAACTGGAATTCCTATTACAAGAAACTTAATTAGAACTTAAACTAGGACTTGAGATTTTATTATCTTGATCATTTGGAAGAGTATCTAACTTGGTTGCTTTGAGTATGTAGAGTCCTTCTTTTTCTCTATCAATTTCTAATGGATTTTTCAGAATAGGGACTTGAAACATACAACAAGAAGTAGGAGTGAATAGCATATAATTGTTGAGGTATCTATACAATTTTTGTGCAGAAAAGAGATTGTACTTGAAAGAAGATATATAAACATTCTCTAAAATAAGATTTGCTAATGCACAGACTATTCCTGATTGAGTTACCCTTACTGTTTATGAATTGGGAAGCTTCACCATGAGTGTACTAGGCAAAGCTTTAAAATTTGAAAGAATTGATTTATTGTGAGTCATATGTTGTGTTGCTCCACTATATATTATCCAAAAATTATTATCAATGTTTACTAGATGTGCATAAGATTTGAAAAACTTAGTTTTACATGCAATCCTCATGCTGACAAAAACTTGAGTATTTTTACCTTGTTTTACAATATTCAATTGCTAAAGAAGCTCCAACAGTCATCCCACAATCTTTTGAGTCAAGAACCCAGTGTTCGGAACATTACTACCTACTTGTTCCTTAACAATATTAAAAATTGTTGTTGACTTGAAATTTTCTCTGCTTTGTAAATTTAAAATTAGCAGAAAACCTATAAATTTTATAACATTTGTCCACAATATGGCCTGATTTCTTACAGTAAGCACAAATTAGATTATTTAGGGTATTGAACATGATGAAAATTTAAGATAAGATGATTGAAATTGAGACACAGGAATGAGAATTTGAGACAAGATGATTGAATCAACCATTCTTTGATACCATGTAAGAATTGAAAGAAATTCAATAAATTGAGGAAAACAAAGATAAAGATTTTGCAGAAAATTTCTTCTCCTTTTCTTGATTGATTAATAATTTTGTACGATGTCCTATGTATATATACAAGTAAACAAAATAAAAGCAAACTCAAAAAAAAAAAACTCAAACACCTAAGGACTACTAAATAAGGTAAAGAATAATACACTCCTAAACAAGATAGGATACTAGCCTAAATAACGATACACAAAATATTACCTAGGGTGTACCGAAGTAATAAAATACAAAAAGAATAAAATAATAGTTTCAACGATTTCTTGCTAATTTGGACGAAATCAACAGGTTAAGGCAAGTCCAAGTCATGTATTAAGGCAAGTCCAAGTCATGTATTGAGCAGTCAACTGTAATATAGCAATCAGATAAAACAGGTG
>NW_025834690.1:0-1019 GCF_002878395.1 Capsicum annuum
ATCTATGTAGAGAAGAAAAGATCATTTTCTCTCCATTTCTCTCCAAATTTCTTTCAAGAATTCTCTAGAAACCTAGGGTTTCTTCCAAACCCAAAAATCAAATCATCTCCAAGAAATTCAAGAAATTTCCTATAAATTTCTTCAAGTTCTTCAAGAACTAAGCTCCTCAAGTCAAATGCAGCAAGGTCTTGGTCTAAAAGTGTGAGAAAAAAGTCAAGTTTCTATATCTTCAAAATCAAAATCTAAGGTATGTGGGGTTTCAACAAGAATACTCATTTTGTTCTTGTGCCTAAAGATTTACTTTCTATTATTGATTTACATAATTTTGCAAGTGGTTTTACACCCAAATTTCTTTATGTATGATTTATGAGACTTGAGTTGAATAAGCTTGATATTTATGGTTATTTCACCATAATTCTTCTTAAATTGAGTATTTATTCCATGAGATGTATATTGTCATTATATATATTGATGATTACTAAGTGATTTATGATAAGTGTCAAGATTTATATTTTTCTATGAGAGATTTGACTATTGAATATTTATATATATATATATATATCGATATTTGAACTGAAAGTTAAGAATGAGTTTGATGATTTTTCCTTGAAGCTTTGGCATTTGAAATGATTTGATAAGCAAATGTACTTGATGTTGAGAAACACTATTTGAATTTGAGTCGAGTTACGAATCCACAGTCGTATATGATTTATCGATGAGATATACTGTTGATTTGGTCATCATGATAGACCCATGAGTTGATATTAATTGAGGTGGATTTCCTAACGCGTTCTAAGCCGAGTCTGGGAGAAGTATTTAGCACCGAGCGAAAAATTTAATATTTCCCCAGAACTACGTGCCACCGTTGGATTGATTTTGATAGTTGTGGGACAAAGGGCAAGTATGAGATTGTGATGATGAGATTGAGGTTGTACTTCCTGAAAAGAGTATGACACCCCTGCCAATGTGGGGTTCTCTCCTTAGGAGGGAAAAATATTGGATTCCATGAGCTTACAAGG
>NW_025834691.1:0-3501 GCF_002878395.1 Capsicum annuum
TTTTTTTTTCATATTTTACCCTTTGCATTAATTATTTTTTCTTTAAATTAAAATGTAAACATCATTTAATAGAGGTACTATGGTAAACTAGCTATGCTATTTATTATTTCTCTTAATAGTTGTATCATCCAAATTTGGGACGAGTAAAATGGGATGGAGGGAGTATGACTATTGGAACATCTATCACATTTATTACCTTAACTTTCACTTGTTTTCGAAACCTTCTATGCCTTTCTATTTAAATTAGTGAATATGAGATCATCTATACAATAAAAAAATAAGAATTGATACTTAAAATGAGCTGCCAAGAAAATAATCCTACAACTTCCAATTTTGGAGCCCCTTTAACCACCAAACACTTTTCTGCTCCCCACAATCAACTCTTGTCGTTGTGTTCTCATATGACTAAGGTCAGAAAACAAGTTGATGCTTTGAGTAGAGGTATGGAAAATTTTGGTCGCAAGCAGGACCTGCTTATGAGTTACATGAAAATAGTGGTGGATAAAATGACGAAGCCACCTCAACCAGCCTTCCTTCCACGAATGCCATCAAACAGATAATTGGCAATATTCTTTGTTCCTACGTTTTTACCATTTTTATGTTACAATATTAGTCTTTATAGGCAGCCTTTCCTTTCAATGTTACGCAATATTATTAGTTTAATTTTCACTGACATGTAAGTGCTAATTGAAATATTGTTAATAATGCTAATAATTCAAAAATTAAAGTATTTTTAATACTGCCCACAAAAGATTAGAAAATAAAACTTCAAACAGACCAAGCTTTACTAAATCCTATACATAAAAGTAAAATAAAATAGACATGCTTAAACATATGTGGTTTAGTATTGAAAAGCGCTGAACTAGATAACTTCATGCTTAGAGACTATTTTTAATTTTAATATTTGCTATGCTATCTAGTTGGCCAGCGGTCTTTAGAAATTATTATGTTCTGCATTTTGTTTTTTTGAATTATCCTTCTTCCTTTAAGATTTAATGCCTACCAGGCCTAACAAATCAGTCACACTATTTTGAGTGCATTGTGATACCAATAAATGTCCACATTGATTGATAGGAAAATATTAAAAGTGTCATTCTATTAAAGACCCATCAACGCAAATTAGCAACAATGCATAATTTTAAGTTAACGTGTGTGGATCATTGTAAGGTAATATTGGTCAAGACATGTTGTGCCTTTTATCGGCCTTCCAATCATGTATGACGATCAGTAGCTTTTTGTGATTCGGATAAATATCAGGATATAAAATAGTAGCGAACAAAAATTATGATCAAAAGATAAACAAGCGTAGATGAATTGACTTTGACAATTAAAATAATATGAAATGTATCCTTTTAGGTTGGACTTTTATGCCCCTCTTCACCTTCAACCTCTACTACCTTTACAACCTCTACTACTATGTTGCTACCACCATTTCCGTCACTCGACTGGACATTAATGTTTGAGCCCTGCTCCTCAGCATTAGGATCGTCGTCATTATTACGCGATGCCAGCTGCAGTTCAAAATGATTAATTCGGGCCACAAGTTTGGAGATAACGAAACGCTATCGAAGATAGATTTTCATATCTCTCCAAAGAAAATATTTGCAATCCTAAGGGCTTCGTGTTATTAATTAAATTCATTAGAATATGAAGTAGGAAGGGAAAAAATTAGACACAAAAGCTGAGATTAAATTAAACTTTTAGAAGACAACTTACATCGTATAGAGGACAAACCCAATACCATCTTTCAGGATTTCGAGCACCTCAATAAGTCTTCATCCACATCACATAGTCGTGTACGCACCTCATCTCCAGGTCACGACATGAATCATTCTCATCCATACATACTTTCAATAAGTTTGAGAATTTTTTCCTCTTAGATGTTACTACCCTTGCTTAACTTATTGAACAACGGACGTGAAGTTAGTAAGTATAGAAAGAGAAAAGGGGAGCGTGTATTAGCATTGAGCAGGAGAAGGAATTTGAAAAGTCTCCCCTGATTAGTTTGGCATGCATATGCAAGGAATAGGGTAATAAGTTAAGAGTGTATGGGGAAGGAGCGAATATTTTGTTACAAGTTCAAATTCAAGTCATAAATATATAGTTTGGTACTTAGAATTTATAATTTGGTAAAATAAAGACTAATTATCTGCTACTATTTGTTGTTGTTGACCTTTGAATATCATATTGTCTGTCGTATAAATGTATGTTTCTGAATTACTATTGGTAGTTCTACTCTTTTTAGTTCTTTAATCCAAGTGTTCAATTTTTTTGAATGTGGACCTTTAATGCTTTTTTACTTCTACCTATCAAAATCAAAGGGGTTAGAAGAACCGAATCAACAGAAATAATGATATACAAGCTAGTAGACAAATTGATCCTTAAATAATTCAAATCAATCAACTTTCGAATAAGTGATGACCACTACGTCAAAATTAGAAAGTCAAAAAGTAGACAAACAAAGTTTGGTAAAAATATTTGTAGTGACATGTACGAAATGTTATTGAACATTACTATAGTAGAACTAGTATCGTTCTTATGACTCCAATTTATAGGTATCACATCGTGTTTCTTTATCCCATTGATCCTTGGCCACTTTTTTTAACGAACAGGTCGTCTTTCACTAGTCGCCACGCAAACTCCAACAAATCGAACCCTCACTATAATCGCTTCCTCTTTCAAAACCACCCTTGTTTACGTTGTTCGCCTGACAAAAATGGTAGTGAGAAAGACCAGATATTTGATGATCAGAAAACGTAAACAGAGTTGGTTTTTGAAGAGGAAGTAGCTTCAGTGAGGGATTAGTTTGGAGGATTTCGCGTGGCGACTGAAGAAAAATGAGCTGCTCATTAAGAGAAGTGACTAAGGATCAATGGGATGAAGAAACATGATGTGATGTCTATTAATTAGAGACTTGAGCAGCATACTAGTTCTACTACTATAATGTTCAATAACAATCCATATATGTCACTACAAATATTTTTACCAAACTTTGTTTGTCTACTTTTTGCCTTTCTAATTCTGGCATAGTAGTTCTCGCTTATTCAAAAGTTGATTGATTTAAATTATTTAATAATCGATTTATCTACTAGCTTGCACATCAGTATTTATGTTGATTTCGGATCTTCTAACCCCTTCGAATTTGATGGGGAATGACAAGAATCCCCTTGTCATTCTACTTGTTACAAAACAATTACAAACGATTACAATGGTGGGGTTTACTTAATTAAGCAACCAAATTGAACATACTTTTGCCATCTATTATGGTGTTATTAAAAAAATTTACAACAGAAGCAACATATTTCTTTCGTGTATGATGCCTAATGAGGCTAAAAATCTCATACACCAACAATAAAGTGGACTACGATTTGGTTGGTTAAATGTGATACTCCTATCTAAAGATAAGATAGTCGCTCTATTAAACAACTTCAACACCTATTCCCAAAAGGTTAATAGTAATACATAAATAGAGTAGTATTTATGTGGATCAAACAACATCGT
>NW_025834692.1:0-3615 GCF_002878395.1 Capsicum annuum
TAGAAGATGATGATGATGATAAACCAGCTGATATAAATCTTCACAATGCTTAATCGCTCAAAACATGCACAACTGTGGAGGAAATGGGACAAGTTTTTAGCTGCGACTTTGAAGCTACCAATGGTAGTACTACTGCTAAACTACTACATTTCATGTCATTTTTATTGTCACCTACTAGCTCCGTACCAATTTATTGGACCCCGTTAGAATTTCGAGAGTCAAACAGGTTGCTCTTTCCCCAAAATTTCTTTGTATGCTTTTTACATATTTTAAGTTGTTATTTATAGTGCTATTATGTAGTTTTTGAATGTAATATATAGTTCTGTTTTAAAAAATTAAAGCTTCTATTTTTGAAATCATGAACAAAGTTTAGAAGTTTGAATCTCGAATTAAGTTGATGGAAAATTGTTATATGTTTTGGATAATTAAGGAATTGCTAATGGCGGTTTTCAGGTGCTGCGAGAGTTCAAGCGCTTCCACCGGAGGAGTTCTGTAGACATGGATTTGTGTTGGTCAAAGCATTAGAAACAGGTTTTGGTAATGAGATGTAGAAAATATTAACTGCAGGAAATATTAACTACTCCAACCTTTAATATTTCTTTGTTGAAGCATCTACATATTAAAATGGATCTATAATCTCATATTGCCTTACAAGTAGTTTCTTTGAGAATGAGATCCAAAACAAAACCATAAAAACATATCTCCAGCATTCTAACATATGTTATTAAGGTTCTTCAATGAAAATTGTAAGTATATGCATTCAATTCAATATAGATGAATGATATTCTAGCATGTTACTTCTTCAATTGTTCTTTTATTTAATTAACTTTGCTAATTTAATCAATCATATAGGCTAAATATTTTTTATATGTGTAACAGATGCAAACAAATTGAGATGGTGAATAAGAGATACAAGATGATGAGGTGATAATTAACATCCTACATGTAAGCATGATGATTCCTGTGAATGATTTATTTCCTCCATAAGTCGATTAGTAGTCTTCATCATTGAATGTTAGCATTTAAATAGTATAAGATATAGCTTTGAATATACGTAGCAAGTAAAATTTCATAGAATATAGTGTATTAATTGAAGAAGATAGAATAAAGAAAAGCAATTTATTCATCGCTTATCCTGGCTTAACACATCCTTACTAGCTTATTCATTATTGGCTTCTTCAGCAAACATTTAGCAATGGAATAGGAGATACAATTGATGATGCTTAAACTATGAAGAAAATTCATGAAACTATCTCTAATGCAAAAATCAGAGTTAAAGAACTTATTAAAGCTGCACAAGAGAAGCAGTTGAAAGCTGAACCAGGGCGAACAATAATGGAATCATTCGAGAAAAGAGTGAACCAGGTACTTTTCGTTGGTTTAGTGTGATAACATTGTAATAATATTTTTTTGGTAATCTTAGGTGTTGAATAAGGATCGTGATGATGCTGGAAGCAGTGCAAAGAAAATTTTATCAGAGCGTAATAATTTTAAAGCTACGGTTACAGCTGGGTCCAAGGGAAGTTTTATCAACGTATCTCAGATGACTACTTGGGTGGGACAACAAAATATTGAGGGGAAACATATTCCTTTTGGGTTAATAGATCGTAATCTTCCTCATTCTACCAAGGATGATTATGGTACAAAAAGTCGTGGTTTTGTGGAGAACTCATATCTCCGGGGACTCACCCTGCAAGAGTTTTTCTTCCATGCTATGGGTGGTAGAGAAGGTCTGATTGATACTGCTATGAAAACTTTTGAGATCGGGTACATCCAGAGGCTGTTGGTGAAGTCCATGGAGGATATCATGGTTAAGTATGATGGTACTGTTAGGAATTCACTGGGTGATGTCACCCAGTTTCTGTATGAGGAAGATGGCATGGATTCTGTTTGGATTGAGACACATAAGTTGGATTCTTTGAAAGCAAAAAAATCAACATTTGATGCCCTGTATGTATATGAGATAGAGGATCCTAATTGGAACCCAAGTTACATGTTGCCCGAAGCTGTCGAAGATCTAAAAAGTATTTGGGAGATTTGCAGTGTGTTTGATGCAGAGGTTCAGAAGCTTGAAGCTGATAAACACCAGCTTGGGATAGAGATTGTTGTAGCAGGTGAAAATTCTTGGCCACTTTCTGTTAACATTCAGAGGTTTGTCTTGAATGCTCAAAAAACATTTAAGATAGATTTTTGGAGGCCCTCCAATATGCATCCTATGGAGATTGTAGAAGTTGTTGATAAGTTACATGAGAGGATCAAGGTTGTTCCTGGTGATGATTACCTCAGCATGACAGCTCAAAAGAATGCCACTTTTTTTTAATATCTTGCTCCGTAGTGCATTAGCGAGAAAAAAGGTTTAGAAGGAGTATAGGCTTAGCCGAGAGTCTTTTGAATGAGTAGTTGGTGAGGTAGAGTCTTAATTCTTGCAGTCCCTTGGGGTACCAGGAGAGATGATTGGCTGTATTGCTGCACAGTCTACTGGTTAGTCTGTCATACAGATGACTCTTAATACATTTTATTATGCTGGTGTGAGTACCAAGAATGTTATGCTTAGTGTGCCAAGGTTGAGGAAGATTATCAATGTTGTGAAGAAGATCAAAACACCCTATATTTCTGTGTACTTGAAACCTGAGGTAGGCAAAACAAAAGAGAGCCAAAACTGTCCAGTGTGCCTTGGATTATACCACTTTACGGAGCGTTACTCAAGCCACAAAAGTGTGGTATGATCCAGATGAACACCCTTATTGAGGAAAATGTTGAATTCATCAAGTCATACTATAAAATTCCAAATGAAGAGATTAGCCCGGACAAAATCTCCCCGTAGCTGTTTCACATTGAGTTAAATCGTGAAATGATGGTGGATAAGAAACTTAGTATGGCTGACATTTCTGAAAAGATCAATCTTGAATTCAATGATGACTTAACCTGTATCTTTAATGATGATAATGCGGAAAAACTGATTCTTCAAATTCGTATTATGAATGATGAAGCTCCAAAAGGTGAATTGGATGAATCTACTGAGAATTGATGTATTCCTTAAGAAGATCAAGAGTAACATGCTTACGGAGATGGCTCTCCGAGGTATTCCAGATATTAACAAGGTGTTCATAAAGAACAATAAGGTGCAGAAGTTTGATGACAATGAAGGATTTAAAGCAAAAAATGAATGGATGTTGGACACTGAGGGTGTAAATCTTTTAGCTGTTATGACGCACGAAGATGTTGATGCAAACAGAACAACAAGTAATCACTTAATAATATCATGAAGTGTTAGGACGACCACAATATATATAAATCAAAAGAAAATATAAAATTGATTGAAGAAATTTATTAAATTTTTACACCGCGCAAAGCGCGGCCAATTTTTCTAGTATATATATAAAAGAGAGTTATAGATATGCCTATGTGGCACCTCTCTAAGGCCAAGATTTTAATTTATCTTTTTTTCTCATTTTTTTGGCATTTTAATTATTTCTTTTTTTGCTAAAAAACTAATAATAATTTATGAAATTATAGCAAGATTTACTGCACAATTATGTTATTACAAGAATAGTTATTATTATCCCACCCTTTCAAATTTTACCGTTTTAAGTATGCCTATTAATGTATCACCAT
>NW_025834693.1:0-1167 GCF_002878395.1 Capsicum annuum
ATGAGTTTCAAAAAATGATTTATGAGCATGATTTGTGAAATTTCCTTCCCTAAGATGAAATGTATGGTCTTAAGATATTATAAATTGTGAAATAGGTTTGAGAGCATGAATTGTAAGTTCCCCTTTTGAATATGAACTTATTTCACTCTTTTACTATGAACTGAGCACTGCCTGTTGTAAAGGTGAATATTGGTAATTTTGATCCATAACATAAATGGTTTCGTTAATTGGTTGTTTGCTATTAATTTTCAAGCGATAGTATTATGATAGGTCGAAATGGGTAGGCAAATGATAGGTTGGTTAGACAAATTTAAGAACTGTGGATTATTGAATTCTTGAATGTTTTGTTAAATGATTTTTGTTTCAACACATTTGAAATCAATTGTACTAATTTGACCCGGGAATGCACCAAGGTTATCTGAATTGATTTATTTGGGAAATGCGCTGAGAGAGTTGTAGTTGAAGACGGTCATCAGAAGTTGCTAAAAAAGAATTGGATTTTGTTTAGGGTTGACGACATTCGTGATAGTCTATCACAATTGTGACGGCTTGTCAAGAATGTCATCAAAAGTTGTTCAAATTTTGACTTCCTAATTGGAGACCTCAACTTTATTGCTCATTCGTTGATTGTAGGTATTACCACCTTATGTTTCACACCATATTTCTTAAGTAGGGCATTAAATAGACGGCTGCAAAAGTGGGATCCTCCATCATTAATGATCACTCTAGGTGTCCCAAATCTGGAGAATATGTTCTTTTTCAAGAAATTTGTGACACTTTTACTTTCAGTATTGGGAAGCAAAACTACTTCTACCTATTTTAAAATGTAGCCTACAACCACCAAAATATAATTCAAGCCATGCGCACTTACAAGGGGGCCATAGAACCAATACCCAAGACATCAAACAACTCAAGCTCAAGAATAACAGTTATTAAAAGTACATGTCTACATGAGATGTTCCCTTTTCTTTGACATTGGTAACCCCCATTGTATAGTCATGGGCATCTTTGTGAATTGTGGGCCAGAAATATCCACATTGCAAGATCTTGTATGTATTCCACACACCTCCATAGTGACCCTTAACTGGTAAAGAGTAACATGCCTCTAGGATACTCATCGTCTCAAAATCTAGGACACATTTTCTAATTACACCATATGCACATACC
>NW_025834694.1:0-3037 GCF_002878395.1 Capsicum annuum
TATATATATATATATATATATGAGCATTGAACATTAAGAGTTTACGAGAAAATCAGTGCAATTACTTGACAATTCAAAGAATTGCATTAATACTTTTAGCTGTGAGAAAAAGATAGTTGGAGTCACACCACTAATATATTTTCAACAAGAAAAGGACTCTTTCTCTACTTTTTTTTGTCTACTTAATGCGTTTTTTTCTTTTGAAATTTCCATAGCAGGCCAAGACTTGCCATTGACTTGCAAATTAATAGCAAATATTTTCCTATTTCTTTACAAATTTACTATAGGTCAAGGTAGAATTTGAAAATAATTACATTGTGGAATAAAATTATAAGCATTGATAAAATCAATTTTATACTAATGAGTTGAGACCGTGTTATTTGATATGTCAACAAAATGCATAAAGACGAAGTCATGATCCTTGGCATCTAGAGGAAAGATTATCCAAATTAAAATGGAAAATCAAGTACCTAGAAGTAGGGTCTAAGGAAGGTACGTAGAATGTATGCAGAACTATTCAAACTTTAAGATGCACCTATAGTTTATGAAATTTTATAGGGCGCACTACGAAGTGCTTGTAAACATTCAATACATTTTTACCAAATACATTAATTATTGTTTATTTGTTTGAACGCTTTATTCAAATGCGTAACTACCTATTCATAAACATAATCTTTAGCATCTAAAAGTGTTTTTCAACACTTCTTACTCATCAAGTTTTTTTAATCAGCTAACCAAAGCAGACTCTAAATATATTAACTCGATTTCTGAAAGTGCTTGGTTGATGTTTTTCTTTCACAATACTTTTTCAGAATTGTAGGGTACACCATCTAACTCAAAAGTAAAGCAAAGAGTTGAGTCGGTGGTTTACCATAATGTTTTGAAGCCTTTGAATTATGCCCATGCGTTTTACCTATATATTATGCTAAATTGATTTTGAAATGCGATGCTCTCAATTATTTTAATGAATTATACGTTATTTGGGTTGTTCTACATACCAGTACTTTTCAAGTACTGACCCCTTCCCCCATAGGTTCTGAGGCACGGTCTTGTGGCCCCACTCAGCAGTAGATTTTTATCCAGATAGTCAGAGTTGGTGAGCTTACCTTACTTCGGAAGGCATCTTAACCGTATGGTAGTTTCAGTTGTTTTATGTTCCGGCCGGGGCCTTATCTCGGTTTAGACAAACTAGTTTATTCAGTTCAATAGAGGCTTCGGGATTTGAATTTCTTATGGATTTCTGTCGTAAAGTATTAAGTTTGATTATGGGACTATCACGTTTTCAGTTTATCTTCCGCACTTTTATTTCATATAAGTTATGCTTATGATTACATGATAAGGGGTCTCTCGGGCCATAATAATTTAGGATGCCTGTCACGGCTAGGGCCTCAGTTGGAGTCGTGACATGAACAGTAAAGAAACAGTACATTTGACATTTTCTAAATCAAACTTGGAATTGATTGATGATTGATATAAAGGCAGCAGTCCTTACTTGACTTTAATTTCCCCTATCCTCTTTCTTCTGATAATAAAATTCATATGTGATTTATTTCAGTATCAAAATTCAAAGTGAAATGGAGTTGTCTGTTTGGTAGCTTTCATTGAAATTTTCACAACAAGAGTCACTGAAATTACTTGAAAAGTCAAAGAACTGCATTTATATTATTAGTTGCATGATAGAAGATATTTTGAGGAACACTCCATGGAAAACCTTGGTGCTTTCCCCTCTAATATGTCTAGCCTATTAAAGGGGGGTTCGGACGAACCCTTTCGACGGAAAATTATATTACTAATACATGGTTAAAATGATTTTATTTATATATTCTAGACGTTGAACCCTTCTCCGATGAGTTTTTCCTCAAATTTTGAACCCCTAAGCAGAATTCTGGCTCTACCTCTGATTTGGTAGATTTCATTTAAAATTTTCATGGCAAGAATTGTGCTAGGACTTGGAAAATCTTTACTTACGCTTTTATATAAAAGCAAGTTTGAGGTTGATAACTCCACTTTCGTTTTGATTTTTCTAATTTTGCATTATTTAAGCATCCCCATTTGTAATATCATTATAGAGTATATTACAAACTCTGTGACGATCATAGAATACCTAATTCTCTCTAGCTCTTTATATTTTTCATGCTTATTTATTAGTAGAGGTTCGTTACCTCGTTAGGACTGTTAAGGTACGGTCTAGCCCTCCGTGCTTGTATTATGAAACACAGAGATCTTATCAATAGTTAGCAGTAACTTGAACTAGTCTAACTATTATGTTCCTTAATTCCCACGACCAACTTCCATACCTTAATTGCATACTTTTTTCTTAATTCCCACAACCAACTTTTGAACTATTTGATCCTAAACATAACATGGGCATAATAAGATTCAAGGAAGAATTCCTGGTTGGGCATGGTCTAACTGGATGTTCTCATTGCGCAGTCTCAATTTATCCCACAACATGCTGACAAGTGTTGATTCAATTCCTCTTCAGTATGTAGATACCATTGATTTGCGATCCAATTTGCTTCAAGGTTCGCTACCTATTCCACCAAATTCTACAACATATTTCTTCATATCAGAAAATAATCTTAGTGAAGAAATTCCTTCGTCTATTTGACTTCACTGGGGATTCTTGATTTGGGAAGAAGAGAAATTCCTCAATGTTTGGGAAATATCACTGCCCTCGAGGTTTTGAATATGCGCCACAACAATCTTTCTGGGAATATTACAACAACTTTCATCAGCCTCAACTTGCATGGCAATAAACTCGAGGGGAGAATTCCCCGATCTTTGGCCCATTACAAAGAGTTGCAGGTTCTTGAGTTGGGAGATAATCATCTTTCCCCATGTGGTTGGGAACTCAGATCCAATGGATTGCATGGGTCCATTCAACCTTCAATGATTGAAACTATTTTTCCCGAGCTTCGAATCATAGATCTCTCTTATAATGCGTTCTCGGGAAACTTACCTACGAGTCTGTTTCAACATCTGAAAGCCATTTGAGAACTATTCATATGAAGGCAATGATGGACTACGTGGATTC
>NW_025834695.1:0-1007 GCF_002878395.1 Capsicum annuum
TCAGCTCGCGTTGACTACGTCCCTGCCCTTTGTATACACCGCCTGTCACTCCTACCAATTGAATGATCCAGTGAAATGTTTGGATCGCGACGACGTAGGCGGTTCGCTGCCCGCGACGTCACGAGAAGTCCATTGAACCTCATCATTTAGAGGATGGAGAATTCGTAATAAGGTTTCCGTAGGTGAACTTGCGGAAGGATCATTGTTGAAACCTGCACAGCAGAACGATCGACGAACGTGTTTAACAACTGGGGAGACCGCGCGGGCGGGATGCTATGAAACTCCGCACGAGCGCCTCCCCTTTTCCCCAGTGCGAAAAGTGCCAAGGAATACATAATTATACCAATGTCTTGTGTATTTAAGTGATACTTGGTGTGAATTGCAGAATCCCGTGAACCATAGAGTATTTGAACACAAGTTGCGCCTGAAGCGATTAGGCTGACGGTACGTATGCCTGGGCATCACACATCGCATTGTCACCTCGCATCACTCCTCAATCATGGGGCGCGCTGTTGTCGTAAGGCGGATACTGGCCTTCCGTGCACCTCGAGCTCGCGGCTGGCTTATATGCGAGTCTACGTCGATGGACGTCGCGCCAAGTGGTGGATGTATCTCAAATCTCTTTGTTGTCGCAGCTATAGCCCATCGCGCGTTCGGACTCCAGGACCCTTTCGCGCTTAGGCACTCCAACCGCGACCCCAGGTAACGTGGGATTACCCGCTAAGTTTTAGTATATCAATAAGCGGAGGAAAAGAAACTTACAAGGATTTCCTTAGTTACGGTGAGCGAACCAGGAATAGCCCAGCCGTAGAATCGGGTGGATCCATCATTTGAATTGTAGTTTGGAGAAGCAATCTCAGTGGCGAACCAGGCCCAAGTCCCCTGAAAGGGGGCGCCAGAGAGGGTGTGAGCCCCATTGTGCCCGGACCCTGTCGCACCACGAGGCACTATCTACGAGGCGGGTTGTTTGGGAATAAAGCCCAAATCGGGTGGTGAATTCCGTCCAA
>NW_025834696.1:0-1845 GCF_002878395.1 Capsicum annuum
TTTCATCCATTTTGATAAATTTAAACAATTATATGGACTAATTAAATTCTACAAAAGTGATGAGTCATGGAAAAATGATAGTGACGCCACAAAAACTATTTATACAATCAAATTCAAAATTGATCCAAAGGTTTATTTTCTTTATTATTTGTAAGAATATTTATTAGTCTTACTTCAATTTTTTTTCCAAACAAATTTATCTTTTTTTTTTTTTTTAAACCTAAGAAATTTATCAAGAACAAGTAATTAAAGTATCTTGACATTCCCTTTCTAACTTAGTACATACTTAATTATTAAATAAAAATTATTTTTTATATATAGCTAAAAAAGATTGAAAATTTAATCTTTTAAAAAATATAATTTAAATATTAAATAAGAAAAAATGAGGGTAATTCTTTTTCACCTTTTAAAAATATAATTTAACTCTCTAAATATTAATGATATTAAATAATAAAAAATGAGAGTAATTCTTTTTTACATTTTTTTATGATGATTTTTTTAACAAAAAATGAAATTATCAACATTTATAGAATTAGAAAAAAATAAGTAATTTATCATGAAATATTAATGCTTCATACAGATTTAAGAAACATCAACATAAATCTCTTAACATGTATTTTTAGGCGAAAAAATGACTAAAATTTAAGAAAATAGTAACTTTTCAATTTTTTTATATGGTTTAATATGAAGTAAAATAATAAAGTTAAGTAAGGTGAACGGTATTTTTATAAACAAACTATCTATTCTTAAAAAGAATGCAATACTTATTATTTTTAGTACCATAAATCAAATAATCATTAAAAAATAATACCAGGATAACTAATTCCAATATAATTAATTTCAGTATAAATAATCACAACATAACTTATTTTCCAACCAAATGATCCCTAATTGTTGTTCAAAAGTGTTTTTAAGCTTATTGGCCAAACACAAATTGTTTTTCATCAAAATATTTTTTTGAAAAACACTTTAAAAAAGATATTTTTCAAAATAAGTTGATTGTAGAAGTTTGACCAAACAGTTGAAAAGCTAGAAATCCTACAATATTTATCACCTATTTGTGCTAGGTGTGAAAATTCAATATAGATGTGCTAGGCAAGTTGGATGACTAGGAAGGTCTTGGATGAGACTAATGCACTGGCTACACCTAAACTATCCTTTCTTTGCTACTTGGAGTCAAATGCAGGAGTGAGAGTAGAGTCTAAAGGGTAAGTTTTTTAATTAAAAATTTTAAAAGGGCATATCAAAATTGAAAAATATCAAAACGGATAAGGTAAATACAGATGATTAACTTGTTCATTAAAAATTAACATTATTCGGTTACATGCTAAAGTGCAAGGTAAAATCATAATTTTACCTTACAAGGTAAATGGACCCATTTACCTTATTCTTTGACTGAAAAAGTTGGTGGGGTTGAGAATTTAATGACACCAATGTACTTCCTCCGTATAACTTTATTTACTCACTTTTCTATTTTGGATGTCCAATAATACTTGTCTACTTTATGAAATTAATGGATTTATTTATTTATACCTATTTTACCATTCGTATTAAATACAATACATCACTCATTGACTCATTGTATTTTTCAAAATTAAAAATTTATTATATTCAAAGGGTGATATAGTAAAATCACCCATCTATTTATTATTTCTTAAGGCATATGTCAAGTCAAAAATGAACAATTATTTATAGACAGAGAGAGTATTTAGTGAAGAATTTATTTCAAATGTAGTACAAGGTAAAGAGACTATTTTACCTTACAAGGTAAAATGTGTCCCTTACCTTATTAATTTTTTTTTATAAACTGTCCCTTACCTTATTAATTTTCTTTTATAAACCACC
>NW_025834697.1:0-1215 GCF_002878395.1 Capsicum annuum
TTTTTTCAGCTCCTTAAGCAAGTGTCACGGATATTGGTCAGATGCCCTACTCAAGATCAATAATAATCTCAATATCGCCCTGCTAAACTTCAAAAAAACTCGCAAGAACAGAGTCAAGTCAGGGATTCTCTACACTAACATTATAAATATAAGCCAAATATGACTCCCAACCCCTGGAAATAAGTCTCCTAGCCCGAAAAAATAATTCCAAGAGCTCACGGCTAATAGAACTAATCCCTATAGCGGTCAAAATAATAATATGTATATATTATGTTAAATTTCTTTAATTTTTTTTTATAGGCACACATCCAAGGGCGAAATCACCTTTCATCCTTGATTAATCCAAACCTAATAAAAAATATATTATTTTTATATGATTAAAAATATTTTTTATGCATATAGTAAATGTTAGAACCTACTACAACTAGTTCTTATGTTTATGTTTATTTTTGAATCTGCTCAATAAAAATTCTACCCCCGCCACTAATTACATTTTCACATATTTGAAAATATTAATTAAAATTCTGACTATATATTAAATATATGAATGTGAGTCTAAACCAGGCCACCAAATCATAGCGAAATCAAAGGTAGCAGACATGTTGACTCAAAATTAATTCAATTTCTGTACACATAACCATGCTACCTTCATTCAAATTATCCAGAGCATCGGCTTAATTGTGCACAGATTCATTTAATCAAATCCAGAAAAAAAAAAAAAAGGGACAGAAATAAAATCACAAAAAATGATCATGATGAAAGAAAAAAAAAAAAAAGTAGAATAAAAGATAAAAGAGGATTGAAGCTTGATAAAGTTGTTGTGTAAGTGGAATGGGATGAGGAGGGTATTATATATAGGGAGGTGCTAGGGTTTTACGGCTATATTTATGGTATGGATAGTTGCATGGGCTTGATAATTTGTTGCTAATTGAACCCAAAGTTTCTTTTTGGTCCAACTTGAAGCCCACAAATCAATGCAACATTCTCATTATTATGAAAAATAATTTAGGAAAAATTACAGAAAACTAGCATCCTTAAAATTATAATTACAATAAATAGTAACACTTATTCAAAATTACAACTTATAGTAAAAGTAGCAATATTTTACCCACTTCATAATAATAGAAGAATATGTATTTTTCAGTTGTGCATATGTATTTATGAGTAATACATATATATTTGTATATGTATTTATATAGCAACATTTTACTTAAA
>NW_025834698.1:0-2110 GCF_002878395.1 Capsicum annuum
TTTTTTTTTCTATTGAGTCCGACCCGACTCATTTAGACCCGAATCCGGTTCACAAACCGATTTAATGATACGGGCCGATTCTGAATTGGCCTGACCCAGTCCACATAACAGTCTTATTCTAAACTATGATATGCATCTTCAATCCAAGCAAGAAATAAAAAAAATTAAAGATAAAAAAAATAGAGAGGAATCGGATCCATATTATTATTGTATGAATTTATTTATTTTTGGCTCTATTTCCCACCTACACGAGCAATGGTCCTGAGATTCAAGCAAACGCATTAAACTTCTGAGCAACTATAAATGACTAATATCCAAATTTGATGAAAGTCATACAATCTGTGACTTTTCAATAAAACTAACTTCTCTTGAGAAGCTCACCCGCACTACAATCCAACAAGTGTAAGTTTAAAAAATAAATAATAATTTTTTAAAGTTTATAAAATTACTTTTCTTAAGATCACTTTAATATTTATCTTTTAGTTGTCTTTTCTGAAATTTAATAAAGATAAATTAAGAATAATATCATTAAATAATTATTAAATAATACAAGCTAACATTTTTTTTGAAATGAATCAAAAAAAATAATGAAATATAAAATGAGATGGAAGAAATAGAATAAAAATAAAATACCTCACTAATAGTTGTGGTTGAATTGATGCTAACGGGTGTGATATCTCAAAGAAATGTCATGGGATCTCTCCTATTTGTCCCATCTCAGTCAAACTCATCACACATGATTTATTTAGTGTGCAGTTGACATTTCTTATATAATTTACGAGTTATTACATATACAAAAAGGAAATTACTTTGTGCACATCTAACGAGTAGCGATTGCAGCTCCTGAGATGTCTAAAAAAATATTGCAGTGGAATAATTAGAATTAATTTTTTAAATCCTTAATCAAAGATGAAGGGTTTGAATCTTGACAATAATAAGATCTAATTGGAAGCATTTTTTTCTTTTATGAACCTTAAGAGACACAAATCTGAATTAATTAAACTTTAAAGAAAATTATAACTAGATTATGTTGTAGACATCTAAAATTTATGGACTCTACAAAAAAACTTCAAATTCTGTTAGAGTTTTTAGAGTCTAGTTTATCCTAAATCCTTAATTATGCCTATATAAAAGGGCAAATATTCCCTTAAGGAGGCATCTCCAGTATACCACAAATTATTCACAAAGAGATTAACGATCTTCAAAGTCCCAATAAATTCATGGGATATTTATAGATCAAAACTCTTCCTACAAACCTTCCTTTCATGGAGATCAAATAGATCAAATCCAAATATTCCTACGTTCAAAAAATACGCCACTAACGGAATATTTCTACGTTCAAGAAATACGCCACTAATGGTTACATCAAGAAGATCAAATTCAAATATTCCTACGTTTAAGAAATACGCCACTAACGGTTACATCAAGAAGACAAACCCTACAATCCAAGCCACTAACGGCTCTTGAATTACGAAGAAATCCAAGACAAAACGACCCTTGAATTACAAAAAAATTCATATCAAATCCTACGTTTGAGAAATACGTTATTAACAACCCTCAAATTATAGAGAAAATCAAGAGAGGAGAATTAAGGGAGGAACAAATTTATATTCACAATTATTTATCAATAAAATTCTTGTTTCTTCATATTTTTATTTTTGATTGAAGTTTAATTTTCATGAATTAAATTCTATTGAAAACAAATTAGTATGCCCAGTGGGACCAAATTTGTCCTTCATCTCTTTTCTCATAAATCATATCTGCAAATTTGTAGTCGCATCAAGATGGAAGCTCTATGGGTACTTCAAGACTCGTCATCAAGTCTACACTTCGACAATCGTCATCAAATCTGAAATCTAAAAAAATTTGAGGTACTACAAAATTTGTGGGACTGTACAAAAAGAATCCAAATTCTGTTAGAGTTCTTAGAGTCTAATTTACCCTAAATCCTGAATTCCTGAATTATGCCTATATAAAGGGGCAAATATTCCATTAAGGAGGCATCTCCAGTATCCCATAAATTCACAGGATATTCACAAAGAGATGAATGATCTTTAAAGTCTCAATAAATTCATGGGATATTTACAGATCAAAACCCTTCCTTCTTGAT
>NW_025834699.1:0-1754 GCF_002878395.1 Capsicum annuum
TTTCCAAAATCTATTGAAGTAGTACAAGCAACAATACCTGCAAAATTGGCAACTCCACAGTCATGTGCATTGGTAGTAAGAGTGTTGCCTAAACTGTTGGATCCAAACTGTTAAATCAGATGTATTATCTGTTCATATTGCTCTTTCGTAAGAGTCATTTGCTGACCATCATTGTGTGCTTCTCCACCTTCACTCTTCACACTTCACAGACAATGGATCAGAATCCATTCCTAAGGCATTGAAAACTACTCCTTTACCTTTAGCAAACTTGTATCCCTGACTTGGACCTGATCCTCTCTGAAAATTGTAGTTTCGATTGTAGTTTGGATGCTTAGTGGCATTGTTGTAACTATGAGGTCCGGAGTTGGAAGTGTTCAATACTTGATTTTGTTATTGAGGGTATCCATGAAGCTTGTAGCATTTTTCCTTAGTGTGACCCAATCTCTTGCAGTGATCACAGAATGGTCTGGTCCTTTCACCCCCATTATAATTGGTAATATTATAGTTTGTTTGAAAATTTCTACCAGTTGAACTTTCACCCCCAACACTCACATGCATAGAGGATGACTCACCAAAAGAATGGTTGAGAGGTCGTAGTTCCCTCTGGTTTTCCTCCTGTATTAGTAGTGCAAACGCTTGCCCAATAGTGGGCAAAGGCGTCATCATAAGGATGTTACCTTAGATTATAGTATACGCTTCATTTAGCCCCATAAGGAACTGAATTAATCGTCGATTTTGTTCGGCCTTGTACATGTGTTCCTTACCTCCATAGGGGCATTGGCACACACATTGATGCTTTGCCGTAATTATGCTAATTTCTTCCCAAAGTTTCTTCATTTTTGTGTAATAACCAGTAATATCCAGTGTGCCCTGATGTAAATAACTAATTTCCTGCTGAATTTGGTATAGTTTTGCCCCATTAGTCTGGTCATAACGGTGTTCTAGCTCAGTCCAAAGTTTGTGGGAACTGGATACATACTCGACGCTATCCGCAATGTCCTTCGTAAGAGAATTAAGAATCCATGTTGTAACCATATCATCACATCTCTCCCATTGGAGCAATTCCGAAGATGTTTGTGAAACTGGTTTCTTACACACACCGTTGATAAAACCTAATTTGTTCTTAATTGACAGAGATCGTAATACACTACGATGCCATGAACGATAACCTACACCATCGAAGGGTACGGGAGCTAGAGTAGCACTAGGACTGTAAGAAGGATGGATAAAAAGGGGATTTCCAGGGTCAATCATGGTGCTTATAGAAGCAACAGTGGGATTTTCAGTTTCAGAAGTTGATTCCATTGTTGTATGAGTATAGGGAGAACAAAAATTGGGCAAAAAATGGAAGATATATGCAACACAGAATATGTAATTATAACAAGAGATTCGTACCTCAAATAAATGCAAAAAAATGGAGTAAAATTGAGTGAATTGGAAGCTAGATGGAGCAGAAAAGTAAAATCGATTGAATTGGAAGATTGATGGAGCAGAAAAACAAAGCTAGATTCGCTAATAGTTAACCTGGCCTGATACCATGTCAAATTTCAGATTAACTATTCACAATCGTTGCTTATATACCAGGGAGAGAAGCTGTGTAATTCCCAATTTGGGAAAATGAAAGCTCAGTTTCAACTGTTCACAATCGTTGCTTATATACAAGGAAAGAAGGAAATATTTGTAACTACTCACACAACTAATCCATAACTCACCACCAACAAACTCTAAACTAACTGACTCTTGACAAACTAATT
>NW_025834700.1:0-25514 GCF_002878395.1 Capsicum annuum
ATCTTGCAAGGTAGAGAAAGCATGGCTTCAGTTGAAGTGGTAAATGGTCATAACTTAATTCTATAAACTTCATCACATCAACTTCACTGCCGAAAATAAAGGAATTCAAATTACTTCGAACATCAAGCCACACAGACGTTGTCTTTTCCCTCCCTGCAATGACTCCAGCAATCAGATCAGCCACCAAAGGAAGTCCCTTACAATTCTGGGCTATTTCTTTTCCAACATTCAATAGTTCATCCGGGCAACTCTCGTTTCCAAATGCCCTTTTCTCTAATAACTCCCAACTTTCTTCTGATCTTAACGATCTAAGGTTAAGAGGATCAGTGTTGCTCTTTCCATGAAAAGCCACTTCCTTTTGTTGAGTCGTCAGAAGAATTCTACTGCCTTTCTCAACTTCAGGGAATCTTATGAATTCGAGGGCTTTTTTCACCAGTCTAATTTCTTCTTTTATCAAAGAAACTGAATAAGAATTGGAATCTAACAGATCATTCAAGTGGACAAGTAGAAGATGCATGGAGAGCGGTCTGTCACTCATGGGGAAGCACCATTGAAATGAGTCTGGGGCTTTCAGATAATAATTTTTGAGATCTTCCTTGAGGAGTTCAATTTTTCTTCCAACAAGTCTAGAGTCGCACGACTTGTTTCATCGTTACTCTCTTCATTCCTTGATTTCTCTTCTAAGTCGCGAACAAGAGTTGATACTTCCCTGATGAGTGCTCGACACATGCCAAAAGATGAAATAATTTGTCATGATGAATAAAGTCCTTCGGCACATCTGTAAGAATAATTAAAAGGAACTCTATCATGACATGAATGTTTCAAGCCCCTGGAACAAGCCCCCAACCCAAGTTTCCCACAAGGGTCGGAGTCTCTGAATCTCTACTACGCCACAGGGCCATTGCCAGCATACAAAAGTAACATACCCGTATCAGTAAAACACGGTTTTAGGCTATGAGCCGTTTGGCTCGTGCCTTCTTCGGGTAACCACCTAACCCTCTTTAAGCCCATTTTTAATTCTTTACTACATGCAATCTTTGAAATTAGACTCTGAAGACTCTAGTTCTGTTATGGCATAAATTTATATGGTATCGTCATACAATTGACTTGCAAGTCACATTCTCTGAGCCATTTATAGTAAAATATATCTCTGTTCTCAAAACATGGAATTCAGGACCACCATATCAACAATTCCTTTCAAGAAACTCATTCTTTAAAACTCATGTCAACACATGCAAGAAAACTCTCATTTCCGACATTTCAAACACACACAAGGTGGTCATGTCAAAGATATCAATCACATGCAATTCTTTCTCTTTAACACAAGAACGAAATCATATCAAGAAACTCCCTCTCATAATCATCAAAATCATGTTAATTACTTTAATATTGAAAAGACTATTTTCAAACCATTAAACATGCATCTCAAATCATTCTCAACAGTTTCATAAACTATAAATTATCAAAGAGAGGGATTTCAATGATAATGCTCTCAATCAAATCTTCAATATCATACGTATACATATAGATGTAAATCAATTTAAGGGGGAAAGGCCTAAAGGCCAAAACAATAATATTATCAAAACATCCAAAATGAGAAATTTAAAGCATAAGTTCCAAAACCCCTTTAAAATTCATGCTTGATAATCTTTAAATCATATTCAAGAGATTCAACAAGCCCATGTAGATGTAGTTTTTAGGATGAACCTCACGTACCTTAGACTATAACAGTTGAAAGATGGAACCTAGATTTTGATAGATAGAACCTGGATCTTGACCCTTTTATTGGAGTCTCGAACTTAAGATCTTGATTCTTGATCTTGAGGGAAAGGATTTAGGGTTTTAATTTGAGAGGAAAAATTAAATTATGGAGTGTATTCTGCTTTTGGGGCGTGAATCTTATGTTATGGACAGACCTTGGGTGAGGTAAAGGTCCAAATTTCCCTTAAAAATGCGAAAACAGAACCTGAAAATTAGGTACGTGAGACGGAGCGTGCGTCGCACGCTAATCGCGCGCAGCTACTGCCTTTCTCACGAAAATGGTTGTAACTTTTCGTTTGGGTTTCGGATTTTTGCAAAATTGATACCGTTGGAAGATACATCGAAGACCTTTCATTTGATATATAGTGAACCCTCTAATTCGATATATAGAAGAGTTTATGGTCGATGGAATTTGACCCAACTTTAAACGTCCACTGAAACTTAATCGCTAGAAATATTTTCAACTCGTCTTAGAGTTAGGGGATTTTTGTGACCTCAATTCATATTCAAAGGTATTCCCACACTATAAGATTGATAACCACACATATATTAACAAGGAATTATCTAGTTCGGGGTCTATACACGTAGGAAGACGGTCTAGATTCTAGCCCGAAAGTACGGGGTGTTACATGAACCCTGCACATAACATAGCGAGAGCTTTAGTTCACCGGGATGCCTTTTTAGTAACTCTGTCTTTATTAAAGCAGAACTCTAGGAAAATCTTAAATAAGTTTGAAAACTGTTGTTGTGGAGCCTCTTCATTCTTGTGCAGATAGGAGAAGAGTGATTGCTTTTCTTTTAATATAAGTACTTTGGACAACCTTTCTTTTTCCAACTATTTAATTGACAAAACAAAAGTTTAGGAAGGAAAAGAAGAAAAGGAATGTTGCCAGCAAGAGAGTTTCAGATTATATAAATGATATAATAAGCACTACTTTTGCAATTATTCTTGAGAAATGAGTGAAGCAAGGGCTTTCCCTAATTTTTCAAAGAAAAGGAAAAGAGAAGACAAAGACAAATTTTACGTAATTGAAAAAGACAAACATATAGGAAGCAAAAGAAGAAAAGGAAAGTCACTAGCAATTCCTCTGAAATTGCCACATAGGACGTGTGCATCTACTTGTACAGCAATTCGTGTGAAATTGCCAGTGATATAATAAGCATTACGTACTTTTGTTAAGTTTTCCACAAATTTTTTATTGTTATGCCCTTTTAATCATTGCTATTTCATAAGAACATGAAATGGTGATTGCGCAACTATACTTTGCTCAAACACAGAATGAAGAAGTACTATTTGCTGGACCTCACTGTTTACGATGTTTCGTGCAACAGATTTGTCAAAAAGGATGATGTCTGGACCTGATATAATGAGAACTATAGGAAGTTCCATCTTCAAGCTTAATTGAACTTCTTTGCCCTCACTCATGCTATTTAACGTCAACCTGACTCTGCACATAAGTCAAAATAAGAGACGATCGGTTAGATTAACACGAATTCAATGTGCTGTCACATAACATGAATTTCATCGATCGAGATTTATTTCTTTAGAACCAAATCAGGAGATGTTAATTAATCTTCTGTTGCCTATTTTATCTCTCATATGCTTTTTTCTTATTTAGATTCCTATTGTAGTTCTGAAAGAAATACAAAGCACTACAAAGTTTGAAAATCACCTCTTCTTATGATCGATGCTACAAGCTCAGTCAGCAGAAGGAACTTTTCAGTGGACACTTTTGCATATCAGATAAATGGTAACAGTTTTTCATTTTCATTACTTGACTGGGGATGTTTTATTGTTCATCGTCATCAGTTCATTGATTAGTTTCCAAATTTGAACACATGAGAAGAAAGACGAAACTACTTGGTCCCCTTTTCCATGTCACCATGCTTGAAATTCACGAGCTTCACTTTCTCGTTTGGTACGAGTAATAAGGGATAATTAATACTGAAATTAATTTTAGGATGAGTTTATCCTATGTTTGGTTGGATAAAATTGTAGGAGAAAATCTCTCGAGATTTGTCCAACATTAAGGATGAAATAACAATCTTGGGATAACAAATTCCAGAATAACTTGTTCCCAACCAAACTAACTCACTGTGATAGGTACATTTTTTGTGTGGTGTTGAATACTTGAAGTGTGTAAGAAAAAGTTAAAGCCAACTTTAAGAGATTCTTTGTCTTTGGTCTTTATCGTTAATTAGCTAAATATAGTCTTGGAATCATTCTTCATTTCTAGTAATTTGAAATCCATAAATAGAATCATACATAAATTTGTTACTAGATGTGCATATATTCATACGAATTATGACAATTTTGGGCTCATAGGGCTTTAGTGTAGTAGTAGCACACAACTTGTGATGTGTGGTTTAGGACTTAGGCGCATGTCACGGGTACGAACCTTGCCACATACTAAAGCGGAGAAGCGTAGAAGGTTGAACATATTGTCCATCGAGTATGACGGAAGACAAAGTTTTAGAAAAATGAGAACATTTTGTAATGTTCCAAAACTATCCTTAAAAAATGCATTTTTAAATAGAAGAGTACCTTTTTGGACTCTGTCAAATAAGTGAGACCCATAATTGGCATAGTGGTTCAGCGCTATGTCCCTTAAGCAAGAGATCGGGGGTTCGATCCTCGCCTCTGGTGAATGGAGCAAACTCTGTGGCCAATTCCCTACCGCAAAATGCGCTGACTAGGAACGGAGGATTAGTCTCACGACTGCCGGCTGTGGGGATACCTTGGGAAACCAAAAAAAAAATATATATATTTGCCAAATAAGAAATTATATCATTTTACGGCTAACTAAAAAGTAAAGTGTGTCATGCAAATTGGGACAAATGAGTATTTAACTGGAGAATGTTTGGGTCAAAATCATCAAGTACGTCATGGGATGATAATTCAAACGAAGAGAAAAACATATTAAAACAGCATTACTATTAATATGGTTTGGTTAAAACAATCTACATATTAAAAACTAATATTGAAAAAGCAGAAAATTGAATGGGAGAAAATCTCCATCTAAACAAGACCGACGACCCCAAAGGCCCACACTAGGTCGCTCCCCAGCCTCCCTGGGGTAGCCCGGTCGACTTTTGCCCAAAAACCCATCTAGGGTCCAGGCCCACCCTGCAAATCATGGGCTATAACACACCGATTTAGCCCCAAAATAGCCCCATTCGTGCCGTTTCGACCTTTTGACCACCCAAACTACCCCAACAACCCCAATGGCCCATACTAGGCCGATCCCCAGCCTCCTTAGGGCAGCCTGGTTGATATTCGACCCAAAACCCGCATGGACTACAGGCCCTCCCCGCAAACCGTGGTCTATAACACATCGATTTGGCCCCAAAATATCCCTGTTCTCGCCGTTTCGGTCGTTTGACCACCCAAACCGCCCCTACGACCCCAAAGGCCCACATAGGCCGCTCCCCAGCCTCCCTATAGCCAACTTTAAGAGATTCTTTTTGTCTTTGGTCTTTATCTTTAATTAGCTAAATATAGTCTTTGAAGCATGCTTCATTTCTAGTTATTTGAAATCCATAAATAGAATCATGCATAAAATTTGTTACTAGGTGTGCATATATTCATATGAATTACCAACAAGCCGAGAGCTAATCTTCAAGCTCTATGATACAGAACTTTTTATGTCCATGAAGTTCAGAATATGGACCAAATAGATTCTTGTGTTACTTGAGAAAAACAAAAAATACAATCATGTCTCAAGAATAACGTTTTGCATTTCTTCTTTTCCTAATTAAAGTAAATTGTATTTGCTTTCAGTTTTACTTATTCTATTTTCCTTCTTTTTTGCTACTTTTTACTTTGCTCTCAAAAATCTGCTATAAATAATGAAGAAAAGATCAGTTCAATAATAATCTTTGAGAGCATCATATAATACAATACTATAATCAAAAACACATTTTTTTTTTACCTTAAGAATTATTCAATGGAAATACTTTTTAATGCTGTAGGTGGCTTTGTTGTTGAGGTGGGGAAGTTTGTATCGAAATGCATCTATCCTAAGATTGAAAATATCGTCTGTTTCTTGTCCAAAATTGAAAATCTAAGGACAGAAATGGAGGAGCTAACAGCGTTAAGAGATGATATCAAACGAAAGGTAGAAGACACTGAGGGAGAAGGCTATAAACGAAAACCAGATGTTATCAAGTGGTTCGAAGATGTTCAGAAGCTCGAGAATGAATGGGAAGCTATGCAAGAAAGCATCATAGCGGCGAAGTCGCTTGCATATAAATGTTGTCCAAAATGCAACCTTCTATTGAAAGTCTCCACTCAAGCAAAGAACATCCAAGATCAACTGTGTAGGCTTAAAGAGGTCGGAGAAAACTTTGGATCCAACTTGGTGGTAGAAAACTACCGGGTTAAAAAAGTTGAGCACATCCCGGGAACATCAATAGAAGGCCAGTCAACAGCAACAAGGAATCTCAACAAAATCCTACGACTATTGGAAGATGATAAGGTAATATTCATATAAGGATTGAATGAACATTTTTTGTATTCATTTATGAATTGTCGGTGTAATCACAATTAATATGCATGTCAACTCAAAAAACACATATTTAAAGATAAATGTTTTAAGAAAAGATTGAAGTACATTAAATGGTCAGTGCAAAGAACTTTTACTATATTATATAAATATATTTATAGGTAAGTTTTCATAAAAATTAAGATTTGTTATCTTCAAAATAAGATATATAATACTCCATGTTCATTCCTTTTTATTTGCACCATTTGGGTTGTGCTTATATTTCTAAATATTAGGCCCTTTATCTTTCAAGAATTGTTTGAACAAAATTTTCTTATTATGCTCATGTTCAATAAATGTAATCATCATTGATTTGAAAAGAGATATAAAATTTAATTAGGGGTATATTAGTGAAATTGCTTTTAATTTTATAGGAGTAAGAGACTAAAATGTGCGTCTAACCCAAAGAAAGCAAATAAAAAGTAATAAAGAGAGTGCGATATAACAGATAAATTAACCCGCATGCAAAATAACTTTAAACTAATATTAAGTAACATATATTTTTTTAATACCTTTAATAAAAAATTTAACTCCACCAATATTATATTAATTTGATTTGTGCTCTATTTTTTTATGGATAATTTTCAACCAACAATTACGTATCTTTAGTATTTCATATTATTTTATTATGAAAATGAATATTTGATATATTTATATGGATAAGAACAATCTCTAATCTCCTTAATATAAACACACTATTTACTTTTATTTATATAGTATAGTAAGTAAAAATATCATATTATAAGAAAATATTGCACGTAAGATTTTGTAAAAAAAAGTTAATATACTGAAACTTATAACTTTAATTTATCCTCTTGTATAGTTTTCAAATAAAATTTAAAAATAAAAATATTAAAATTAGTTACTTAATTCAAGAAAATGTGTTCAACCTGATGTTAAATAAGCATTGAAACATATTATATTTTAATTTTAATTAGGACAATTTAAATAAGTTGTAAACTAGCTATTATTAGATTTTATAAAAATAAAAAAATAGCTTTTTAAAAGTGTTATTTCTATTGTCAATTTCTACCATATTTATTTAAAAATATTAATTTAATTCTTTTGATAAAATAACTAAATAATGATAAATACATTTAAAATGTAATATTGAGCCCGTAAAATGGGCCTTTCATTATCTAGTATTATTATATTTAAATTAATAAAATTTGTATAAGAAAATTTTAAATTGTTAATATGACACCCATAAAATTTCGAGAGTCAATCAAATATTTCATATTTTTAAAATTTTTTAAGTTGTTAATTATTATAATTAATATATTTTATGTATTTTTTGAAATATATAACAAATTAATTATATTTTTTTTTTAGATATTTTAAGTTTTTAACTATTGTAATTTATAATACTTTTTAGGAAAAAGACTTAAATATGTCATCGAACTATCAGAAATGACTCATTTATGCCAACACGAGCCCAATATATATTATCTATTAGTCTCAATTTATGTGACATAAATATAATTTAGATAATTAATAGCCAATTATATTTTAAAAATGCTTTAATTTTTTAATTATTAAGATTTATAATACTTTTTCTTTATTCAATTTAAGTGACACTGATATAATTTTTGGATTCAACTGAATATTTTATATCTTTACAATTTTTTAAGTTGTTAATTATTGTGATTTATAGTATTTTTTTAAAAATATATAACATATTATATTTTTAGATGCTTCAAGATGTCAACTATTGTAATTTACTATTTCTGTTATGTGATTTTCAAACAATACATGTTATTCTCTTTGTCCTAACTTTTTTGACGTTGATATTCAATTATATTTTTAACTATTCTAATTTAAGTGGCATTGATGTAATTTTTAGAGTCAATCAAACATTTTATATCTTTTAAAATTTTATGTTGTTAATTATTATGATCTATAATACTTTTTAAGTATTTTTGGAATATATAATAGATTAATTTTTTAAAGATATTTTAATTGAATCCTTTTATTAAATATTATTAATATTATATTACTTCAATGGCTTAAAATAAGTAAATATGGATGGTATAGTAAAATTACGCTTGAAGCAGCTGAAGCACTCAGGACGATCCTAAGCTGCTCACGCTTCTTATATATAGTAATAAAGAAAAAATTCATAATTAATTGAACTATTTTATCACAAGTTTCCAATAGCTAAATAATCATAATTTTTTATTTTGTCTTGTGGAGACAGAGACATAAGCCTTCCAATAAAAACTATGTATCTTAAAATCTCTTCTAAAAGTCCTTTAGAAATTTTGAAAAGCCATGATTGAAATTTAGGGTGAAGTGAAAATTTTGTGGAATTCTAAGAAGCTAATATAACCATTGAATACATTTGTCACAATAAATTGTCTGGGAGCCTTGGAGTAACAGGCTGTACGATACACCCTTGTGGCGGGGTCCTTCCCCGGACACCACCGCGCACAGTGGCAGCTTTAGGGCATCGGGCTTCCCTTTACACTGAATTGTCTAAACATTAATCGATTCAATTTTAAGACAGTCGTTATGCATTTTGTTTTATAATATAGAACACAATGCATATGCAAAGAAATTAACAAACTTGAGATCAAGAGATTATAATGATCAAAGCCTCCAACGTTCTTATTTCACTAATTTTCTAAATTTCTTCTGTGTGTCCATTGGTGCATCTTTCACTGGGTAAAGTTATTTGGATTTTGAATCATTTCAGGTATGCATCATCGGTGTATGGGGTACCGGAGGAGTTGGGAAAACTACATTGGTGAAGAATCTGAACAACAAGCTCTTAAAGAATATGCCAAGTTCCAAACCGTCCTTTGGCGTTGTGTTATGGGTTACAGTGCCCAAACCGCCAATAGACATAAGAAAGATTCAAGCACAAATTGCCATTAGATTAAGCCTAACGATAGATAACGAGGCAGGTGTAGAAAGCATTGCCGGTAAAATCTATCGAAGGCTCGAGAAAGAAATGAGTTTTCTTCTCATATTGGATGACGTTTGGGAAGCTATAGATTTGGATGATGTAGGTGTGCCCCAACCTGAATATCCCATGAGAAGCAAGGTCATTATAACTTGGCGTTTTTGGATGTTTGTAAGTAAATGAGGACAGATGTCGAAATGAAGGTTTACACATTGGACGAGGATGAATCTTGGCAACTGTTTGTCAAAAATGTGGGAGATGTTGCCAATCTGGAGTATATTCAACCATTGGCAAAGGAAATTGCAAGAGAGTGTGATGGTTTGCCGGTAGCAATCACAGTTATTGGATCATCAATGAGAGGGAAGACAAGGGTCGAGCGCTGGAAAGATGCTTTGGATTCACTTAGAAGGTCTAAACCTTATAACAAAAATGTAAAAGATAAGGTTTACAGTGTCATCAAGTGGAGTTATGATTCTTTAGAATCTCGAGATATTCAAAGTTGTTTCTTGTATTGCTCGTTATATCCTGCAGCTTTTCTGATAGATGATCTCATACATTGTTGGTGGGCGGAGGGGATCCTCGGTGAACATGACACATATGAACAAGCCTACAATAGGGGAATCACGTTGATTGAGAGTCTAAAAGATGCCTGCTTGCTAGAAGGCGATAAGATGGAGATTGTGCGGTGGCAGGTTGTGGATTGTGTGAAGATGCATGATGTGGTTCGCGATGTTGCAAGATGGATAGCTAGTACATTTGGAGATGAACACACTTTAGTTTTTCAAGCTGGAATTGGGTTGACTGAGATATCACGTATTAAAATATCAGCTTCTGTCAAAAGAATATCTTTCGTAAGCAACGAAATTGAATGTCTACCTGATTGCTTCACGAAATGTCCAAAGACAACATCTATACTTTTGCAAGGCAATGAACCCCTTGAGAAAATACCCCACGAATTCTTTTTGGCATTTCCAGCTCTAAGAGTTCTGAATCTGAGTCTAACTGGTATTAGAGAACTGCCTTCTTCCATCAATAGTTTATGTCAACTACGTGCTCTAATACTACAATACTGCTTTAAGTTGAAAGAGTTACCACCTGTCGCTAATCTTCACAATTTGCAAGTGCTCGATTGTGATCATTCAGTGTTAGGTTGTCTGCCGCAAGGAATGGATAATTTGACAAATCTGAGGCTATTAAATCTGTCGTATAGCTCTGTTGGAGCGACCTCTTTTGATGAGATATCATCTCTACACAATCTGACATATCTTTCTATTAGAGTCGATAGCTCATTATGTTTGAATAGAGATTACACCTGGATGACTAGATTGAAAGGATTTCATATTAAAGTTGGGGAAACGTCATGTTATGTACCATACAACATGTCAAAAAGGGTGATAAATGTCTACAAGTGTGAAATTTTCAGTAACGGAGAGCTCTCAGACATGTTGCAGTTTGCTTTAGATTTGTACTTGAACGAATGCATGGGTCTGAGGAAGTTGATTGCATACAACACTTTTAATGGATTAAAATTACTAAAAATAGTGCGCTGTTCTTGTTCTTTTGGACCAGTAGAAGGTGGAAGTGGACAATTTGACCCTTTGCCAAATCTGGAATGTCTCGAACTCTATTCCGTAGAAAATTTAAAGAGTGTTTCTGATTTCGGTCAATATTTGGGTCTAAGATTTTCTAAATTATGCCAACTGGGTATCTCTCATTGTGCAAGTTTAACATGTCTTTTCAACAATGGTGGAACTTTTTCTGTACCCAAGCACTTGGAAGAAATTTTAATTGACGTTTGCCTTCAGCTGGTAGAGTTGTTTGTGCAATGCAGCACGGGTGATCAGGCAACACTTGTCAAATCAGAAATTCCAAGAGTTTGGAAGTTATACTTGTGTAAATTACCTGAACTAGGAATGTTGGGGGAGCCACAGAGAATGTGGGAACACTTGGAAGAACTCATAGTGAACTATTGTGACGGATTAAGGAAGTTGCCTCTCTCTATTCAAATCGGAAAACATCAAAATAATAAAAGGAAAATCAAAATGGTGGAGCCAACTGGTATGGGATGATGACAACTTCAAGTCAAATTTAGAGTGTTGTTACGAAGAATGGTAAAACTGATGACAGAAGGATCAAAGTTGATGTTGCTTCCGCTGCATCACAGGTGATGTGTCAATTAACTTTCATATTTTCATATAAAAGGGTTGTTATGAAGAATGGTATTATATTTTCATATTTTCCGTTGCATCACAGGTGTTGTACGAAGAATGGTATTAAAATGTTCTTCTTATAAAAGAGTTATTTCACCTGTAGTTTTAATGGTTTGGATTAAATGCTCAAATTATTTTACATGAAAGATGAACAAATAGGGTGTGTCCGGTTTGATGGAAAATGTTTTTGATCAGCATTATATTGAGATTTTCCTTTTGTTGCTTCATTCAGGGAAGTATAGAAGCTGTGAAAGGACATTCCTGCACCGAAGAGACACAGGTTCGAGATAAAGTTAATCAGTCGAGTTTGTTGTAATGTATTTCCTCAACCAGTCGAGTTTGTTGTAATGTATTTCTTTAACCAGTCAAGCTTGTTGTAATGTATTTCTTCAACCAGTTGAGTTTGTTGTAATGTATTTCCTATATCCAGTCAAGTTTGTTGTAATGTATTTCCTCAACCAATCGAGTTTGTTATAATTGTTATGAGTCGGACTGAATAAGCAAACCACAAGTAAAAGAAAACAAGAACAACACACAGATTTACGTGAAAACCCTTGTGGAAAAAACCACGTGCAGAGGCAAAGGAGGTTTCACTAAAATGAATAGAGAGTACAATGTGGAGAAAGCTGAATTTTCCGAATCTCCAAAACAACCCACTAAATGCACTTATGTAATATGTGCATACAAATAAGTTCTAGGCCCCAAAACATAAAGGTCCATACCACCACAGACCCATTGAAAATCACCAAATGGGTCGCATTGCGAAACTTTTTGGGCTTGATCAACAAAATTCGGATCACAACTCTAACAATCTCCACCTTGACACGAATTCAAATTCAGAACTCAAATCCATTTCAAGACAAACTCTCCACCTCTCCCACAAAAGCCCCTAAGGGCACATCTTAACAGCTAACACTAACCAAGACAAATCAATACTCAAATTTGGTACTTGGTACTGTCTTGGTAATCATATCAGTTGGATTATCATGAGTACTAATCTTTCTCACCACAATATCACCACGAGAAATAATTTCACGTACAAAATGATACCAAACATCAATGTGCTTTGTCCTCTCATGAAACATCTAATCTTTCGTAAGAAAGATAGCACTCTGTCTGTCACAAAACACCATAGTAATTTGTAAGTCTTTGCTAAGTTCACCGAATAGACCCTTCAACAAATAGCTTCCTTGAAAGCCTCTATAATAGTCATATTCTCTACCTTAGTAGTTGACAAAGCAACTGTAGTCTGTAAGGTAGCTTTCCAACTAATAGCACAACCACCAATGGTGAAAACATAGTCTGTAAGGGACCTCCTTTTATCATGATCTCCTGCAAAATCAGAATCAACATACCCAATTATTCAATATCTATTTCGCCCAAACTGCAAACAAACATCAGCAGATCCATGCAAGTATCTGAAAAACCACTGAACTGCTTTCCAATGTTCTTTGCCAGGATTTTCCATGTATCTGCTAACTACACTGACAACATAAGATAAATCTGGTTGGGAACATACCATCGCATACATAAGAAACCCAATGGCACTAGAGTATGGAACTCGAGACATATAGTCACGCTCATCATCTGTCTTTGGAGATAAAGTGACCGAGAGTTTGAAGTGAACTGCCAATGGAGTACTTATAGTTTTGGCATTTTACATATTGAACCTGTGAAGACCTTTCTCAATATACCTTTTCTAACTCAAGTATAACTTACACTTCTCTCTATCCCTCATAATTTCCATGCTAAGAATCTTCTTGCTGCTCCTAGATCTTTCATCTCAAACTCCTAGCTGAGCTGGGCTTTGACTTTTATTATCTCTCTCATATCCTTTGCTGCAATCAATATATCATCAACATACAAGAGAAGATACATGAACGAACCATCACTTACCTCCTTGAAGTAGGCACAACTATCATAACTACTCCTTCGAAACATATGAGAGGTCATAAAAGAGTCAAACCTCTTATACCACTTTCTGGGAGACAGTTTTAAGCCATAAAGAGACTTTTTCAGCAAGCATACATAGTCCTTCTTTCCTGAAACTACCAAAACCTCTGGTTGTTGCATATAGATATCCTCTTGAAGTTCTCCATGTAAGAATGCAGTTTTGACGTCCAACTGCTTAAGCTCAAGATCATGCATGGCCACAATACCAAGCAAGGCTCGAATCGAACTATGCTTTACAATTATAGAAAACACATCTGTGAAGTCAACACCTGGAACCTGGATGTAACCTTTAGCAACTAGTCTTGCTTTGTATCTAGAATCTTCAACTCCCGATGTTCCTTGTTTCTTTTTGAATACCCACTTGAAATGGACAACTTTCTTATCATTAGGTAATCTCATCAAATTCCATGTGTCATTCTTATCAAGTGATTCTATCTCCTTCTATATAGCAATCATCCATTAGCCGAAATCATCACAACTAACTGCCTCTGAGTAAGAAGAAGGTTCTTCACCGAAATCAATACCTTCTGCTACATTCAATGCATAAGCAACCAAATCAGCCAACATACTTCAGAGGAGGTCTAATATTTCTTCTAGGCCTATCTTTAGCAATAGAATATTGTGGCATCACTGGTGGTGAAGAAGAAATAGTACCACATTGTATCTCTGGGATAGAATGAGAAGCAGGCACTGGTGTAGACTCTGCTCCAATTTTCAATTCAACGTGGGAGAATGACTTTTGTTGATTCATGTCACTAAGTTCATCTGGAGGCGAAACACTAGATTCAGAGGGAGCCCGAAGCATGGCAGTTTCATCAAGCACAACATCCCTGCAAATTATAACCTTTCTACTTTTTGGATACCAAAGCTTATAACCTTTAACACCAGGCTATAACCCATAAATAAGCACTTGATAGAACTAGGCTCCAATTTTTCGTTATCCACATGAGCATATGCAGGACATCCGAATATCCTCAAATTAGAATAACTAGAAGAAGTACCAAACCATACATCTTGTGGAGTCTTTTTATCAATCACAACTGAGGGAGAACGATCAATAAGAAGACAAGTTATGGAAGTAGCTTCAGCGCAAAAAGACTTCGGTAAACCAGCATTAGAGAGCATACAATGCACCTTCTCCATTATAGTCCTATTTATTCATTCAGCCACACCATTCTACTGTGGAGTATGATAAACTATCAAGTGCCTCAAAATTTCTTCTGACTTGCACAGAGCATTAAATCCATTACAACAGAACTCTAAACTATTATCAGTCCGATGGTTTTACCTTCTTTCCGGTCATGGCCCAAGCCGGGGCCCTGGCCGTAATGAGCATCCTAAACCCTGAAGGCCCGGTACCCTTCTAAATCTGGTAATCATGCACAATATTCATATAGTATAGGAAATTTGAGGAAAAAAACACACGACGGAGCCATGGTCAACCTTATAAACCTGAACAATTTAAAAGGGGAATTTTGAATATTCTAAATATGTGACTACCATCTGCGAAATCTCTAACATTACAATAACCATCATACTTCTGAGACAAAACTGGGACAAGGCCCCTGTAAACCTTAAGAAGAAAGAAACAATAAAATCTAAAAACCAGGCCTTTCGGAATAGAAAGGCTTACCAACTGTAACTTCTGACAAGTCAATCTACTGCTTAATGGTATCCCAGGACTGTGTCTTAGAATCCTGAAATATAGGGGGTCAATACAAATGTACTGGTATGTGAAACAACTCAAAATAACATAGTTTTCATGCAAAATAGATGAGAGCATATTGTAATAAGAGTGAACATTATGTAAATAAAAATACATAGGCATGTTTAATAATTTCAAAACATTTCTTGAATACCTTGACTCACTCTTTGTTATTCTTCTAAGCTAGTCGGTACATCCTACAAATTTGAAATTCCATGGGATATGTGGAACCCGCCCTTAACTCGGTGGCTGAGCTCCAATCCAAGTAGCTGCTAGTATTTGTAGCTGGTGATACCCCCATGTGAGTACACCGCAGGAATCCCCCCATATGAAATATCCTAATTATTTTATTATCCTCCCATGTAGGATACAATATCATAAGAATTGCATTGCAACTACGATTTTCAGCGATGAGCCCTTACACTCAAACGCCTTCTTCGGGTAACCTACTAGCTCTCTTAATCCCTATTTTTAGTTTTTTTTTTAAAAAACATGTTTCATACTTTCAAAACATTCGATACTTATCTTTTTAAGGGCACATAATCACCAGGTAATGTTATACCTTGACTTGCAAGTCAATATCATATCCATTCCATAGCCCATCACATTCAAAACATACACATCACCACCTAAGGTTTATAACATCATAATAAAATTATCACTTTGAAATCTCAAGAACACTTAGGTATTCTAACCTCTTTTTGCAAGATTCAAAAAATGTGGTGGTTTTGTCAATTTGTTTAATCACATGCAATTCTTTATCTTTATAACCAGAAAGTATATATTTATAACCAAAAACTCCATCTCATCATCTGTAAATCATGTCAAACACCATGATATTGAGAAGATCACTTTCAAACTCTAAAAACATGCATTTCAAATCATTCATAATGATTATATAAACTTTACTTCGCAACAAGAGAGGGAATTCATACACATGCTCTCAATAAATCTTACAATTCACACGAAATCACACATATATATAGTTATAATTCAATTTCAGTGAAAAGTAATTCAAGACAACATATGTTTCCATCAAAACAGTCCCGTGATGCATAATCTTCGAAAATCATATCATATACTTCATTATAAATCATAATTGGGGATCTTTAATCTTGATAAAATATTTAAACTTATTCCCAAGCTTTTTAGAGTAGTCCCACATACCTTAGGTTATAAAATTTGAAAGATGAAACTCGGATCTTGATCCGTTTCTTGGAATTCTTGATCTTTGGGAATGAGTTCTTGATTTGATTAATGAAGTTCTATTCTTGAAACTTTCTTGATAATCTTAAACTTTAAAGGCTTGAATTCTAGATTACTTTGAGGAGAAGGGTTGAATTTTATTCTTGAGGAAGGGGAAGGTTTTTTTTTTTTTTACATGAGTTGAGTTGAAGAAAAATGGGCAAATAAATCCCCTATTTGGGTTATAATTCGTGTTTGGGCGGCTGGGGATCGGGAAAAAGGACTAAACAATCCTTTGGCCTCTCTTTCCTCTGTAAATGAACATCGTGGTGCGATTCCTAGAAAAAAATAAAAATCGCGTTGCGACTCCCAAAAATGGGAATGAAACTCGCTTAGCGACCTTATCGCGACAACTCACTACCTCACACGAAAAATGACATAACTTTTACTCGGGTATCGAATTTTAGCGAAATTGGTATCGTTTGAAAGCTAATTTGATTATCTAAAATTTGGTGGGTCTTAATATGCCAAATCCTGTATATACAAAATGTTATACTCGTTCAAATATGACCCTTGTAGAATCAAATTCCAAACTTTGGGAGAATCATAGGATCTTAGCTCAACTTTGTTCTAAATGATTTATATGAACACTTTTCACCTCATAATTACTTCATATACACTAGGAAAAGGATCATGACACATGAATTTAAATATAAACCATGGGATTAGAGCTTACGCACGTAGGAAGGACGATTCGCTTTCTAGCTCAAAAATATGGGGTGCTACATACCCTGTTTGCTTTTCAATCATAATCTTCCACTACTTGAAAGAAGGCAACACATCATTCTTTTGCTTCATAAAGAACACCAAAACTTTTCTGGAACAATCATCAATAATAGTCAATAAATAATTTGCACCTCCTATGAAAGGTACTCTAGAAGGACCTAGAGATCAGAATGAATATAATCAAGTGTGCCTTTAGTTGAGTGGATGCTTTTAGTGAATCTGACTCTCTTCTTCTTCCCAAATATGCAATGCTCATATAATTCCAGATTGGTAATACTCTGGCCATCAAGAAGTCCTCTCCTTCCTAGTTCATTCATCTCGTTTTCACTCATATGCCCCAAGCACATATACCAAAGTTTAGAAACGTTACTTTCTGATAGAGAGGAGGTAGAAAAAGTTGCATCACCTATAATCATAGAACCTTGCAAGACATACAAATTTGTAGACTTTCTCTCTCTCTTCATCACAACAACGCCTTTAGTAACCTTCGGGACTTCACCTTCACCAGTGTACCTATATCCGTTCGAATCAAGAGTACTCAAGGAAATAAGATTTCTCTTCAGGTCTGGGACATACATCACATAACTAAGTGTCCTCACACCTCATCAGACATCTTAATTCTCATTGTTCCAATACCAGCTATCTTGAAAGGTATGTTATTTCCCATCAACATAACACCTTTACAGACTGCTTCATATGTTGTAAACCAATCCCGATTTCTATATATATGAAACGTGCAAGCTAAATTAAGAATCTAATCCTCACAAGGTTTGGTGTTACCATTAGAAACAACCAAGAGCTCTCCATCGCTACTGTCATCTTCAATAAAACTAGATTCACCGAACTTCTCTGGTTGGTTTCCCTTCGGTTTTGGAGTTTCTCTTTTCTCTTAATTCTGTAACTTTCTACACTCGGATTTGATGTGGCCCTTCTTCTTGTAGTAATTACAGGTTTTGTTTCTGTTTTTGGATTTTGATTTATTTCTATCATTACCCCTAGAGGTCCTCTCATGATTCCTTCCTCGAACAGTGAGACTATCTCCTTGAGTGTTCAACCCATTCACAAGATGCTTCATCTTCTCCTTAGAGAACAATGCATCATAGACTTTATCTGTGGTCAGGGTATCACAACTATATAAATCGTATCCCTAAAGGTCGTGTATGATACAGGGAGCGAACACAACAAAATCAACCCTAGATCTTTTTCATCATACTTAACCTCTAGAGTCTCTAAATTAGAGATGATTTCCTTAAATACGAATAGGTGATCCTCCAAGGACGCACCCTTATACATGCGATGGGAATAAATTTTTTGTTTGAGATGCAACTTACTTGTTAGGATCTTTGTCATACACAATGATTCCAATTTCAACTACAACGCAGTGGCAGTGGTCTACTTCAAAACATCCTGTAGAATTTGATTTGGTAAATAAAGGTGAATTTGAGACAGAGCCTTCTGATCCTTATGTCGTTTTTCCTCGTTCGTGCATGATAAGAATCTTATAAAACCCTAATAGAGCACCGTCAAAATTCATCTGCTCAAGAATAACCCATATTTTAACCTGTCATAACAAAAATATGATGCTGCGATCCAACAGCGGAGTATCATACTTCATGATTGCCATCCCCGAGAAAACAATCGAATAGGCTCTGATACAAGTTTGTTATGATTCAGACAGAATAAGCAAACCACAAGTAATAAAAAATAAGAACAACACACAAATTTATGTGGAAGCCCTTTCAAGAAAAACCAAGGGCCGAGGCAAAGGAGGTTTCACTATAATGGAGAGAGAGTACAATGTAGAGAAGTCTAAATTTTCTGAATCCCCAAAACAACCCACTAAATACACTTATATAATATGTGTATACAAATAAGTCCGAGGCCCGAAAACATAAAGATCCATACCTCCATAGACCCCATTGAAAATCACCAACATGGGTCGCACCGCGAAACTTTCTGGGCCAGATCAACAAAATTTGGGTCACAACTCTAACAGTAATGTATTTCCTCAATCATTCAGGTTTGTTGTAATTTATTTCCTTAAAACTAGTTGAGTTTGTTGTAATATATTTCCTGAACCAGTCAAGTTTGTTGTAATGTATTTCCTATAACTAGTCGAGTTTGTTGTAATGTATTTCCTTAACTAGACGAGTTTGTTGTAATGTATTTCCTATATCCAATCAAATTTGTTGTAATGTATTTCCTCAACCAATCGAGTTTGTTGTAATGTATTTCCTCAACCAGTCAAGTTTGTTGTAATGTATTTCCTCAACCAATCGAGTTTGTTGTACTTTATTTTCTATAACCAGTCAAGTTTATTGTAATGTATTTTGTGCCAATGATTGTCCCTTGTTTGTACTTGTCATGCTTTGTGGTGTGACATTTTGATTGCTTGATTGTACACTGAGTAATTTCTTGTTTTGATTGTGTCCGGTGTGTGATCTCTTGTTGTTAATTTTTAATAAACTGATATCGATTCTGGTTTTTAAACATTTTATATAGCATTCTTAAATTGTACATTCAGAATTAATTACATGAACTTGGTTTTCTATGTTTTTGTTCTCATGATAGCACAGACTAACCACCTATCAAGAGGTTGAAATGTGAAAGAGCCTATTACACCGTTGTGACAAAGGTTTGTCGTGATGTAAAAGGGTCCATAGTAAAGTTGGAATCGTTACTGACAGTAACATTTTTGGCTTAAAACGCTATCAATGGTGATGAGACTCTACAACTCTACCACATCTGACACTGTCGAGTTGATTTGGTAGAATGACACAGTCTGATGTGATAGAGTTGCAGAATTTAGTTACTGTTGGTAACGTTTTAAGCCAAAAAAGTTACCAACGATTCCTACTTTAACGCCGTCTACTGTCCATTTTGGTCGGTTAATTTTTTTTTAAACCAGTACATTACTGTTAATAACATTTATACTAGTTTTGTAAAGTTATCAAAAAACATATTACTATGGTGAATTGATTTTAAAAATAGTTTCTTTCAGTCTAAACTTCGAATATATATATATATATATATGTAACATACGTAGAAACCAAAAGGGATTTAACATTTGCTATATATACATTAAAAAGATATGAACTCAAACTAAACGTCAACTGACAAGTAAAGACTCTAATTGTGAGACTTCACATCTAGACACTTCAACTCGTCCCCACTATGTCTCACGGACACTCGATGCTGATGTGTCACATAATTTTTAAAGGTATCTAAATGATTATTTAAATTTGATAGGAAGGTGCGGAGGACTCAGATTAGGGTAGAGGGTTAGTAGGTAGGAGTTCGGCCATGATAGTAGGGATGAGTGCTTGGTTTGTATCTGCGCCTAGAGTTTCTTGTTAATGTTATTTAAGTGATGTATATGATTTTGTATATATAGTTGATAGAATTATCTTGCGTGTGTCTTGTTTTCCTTATTATCTAGTAGTGTGTTATATTTTTTTTGTGCGTGTTTTTATTTTTTGTTTGTTATACTGTTATCTGGCATGAGCCAGAGTTTATCGGAAACAACCTCTCTACATCATCTCAGGTAGTGGTATGGACTGCGTACACCCTACCCTCTCCAGACCGTACTTTGTGAAAATACACTGGGTATGTTGTTGTTGTTGTTCGTCTGACACAGTGGAGACGAGATAATTAGATGAAGTGTTTACACGTGCATCTTCAAAGTTGGAGTATTTTAGTTGTTAGTTGAGAACAAGTTAAAGTGTCTATGTATTATGTATTATAATCAGAAGGTAACACAAGAAGAAAATTTTTGTATGTATCACACTTCTACGAAAACAGTACCACCCAGGAAGTAAAGAAAGGGGCCATCTTATACTCATCTTATATGCATGATTGCATCGTAAGTTACTCGGAATGTCCAAAATTGTTGCCGTATCCATGTCGGATCCTTCAAAATACACTATTTTTGAAGGATCCGACATACACCCATAGACATTTTTTAAGAGTGCGAGCAACTTAGAATTTGCATCATCCCAGATGCCAGATGCATATTAACTGTTTTTGAGCTTAAATGCATACACAAAAATGAATTCTTAACATATAATTTTATGATCTGAACTATGAGTTTTATGAGCTCAACTGAACTCACTGGTTTTGACTCGAACTATGTTTACATAAACAAAGAAAGAAGATAAAGATCGTACTCATTTCTCGGGTTCTATATTTTCACCTCTGGGTACACGCATAAAGTTAGCGTGTAGGTCAGTATCAACTGTCAAAGCTCAGTAAACTCATTCACAATCATCAACTCAAACTATCAGCTCAGTCACAACTCATCTATGAGCACATAACATACGCGACAAAGGAGTGTTGTAGAATGTGGAAAATGTTCGCCTCTGGGCACATGCAGAAAGGTAGCGCCTACGTCAGCATCAACTATCAAAGCTTGATAAACTCATTCACAATCATCTACTCCAAACTATCAGCTCAGTCAAAACTTATCTATGAAGACATAACATACACGACAAAGGAGTGTTGTAGAATGTGGAAAATGTTCGCTTCACTTTCTTCTTCTTCTTCTATGTATATTTTTCTCTGTTTCTTTCTTCTCGATGCTCTCCCCCTCATCCTTCTTTCTTTCTCAAAGTAACGCTGTTGCTTTCATAGACATCATGGAGATACGCCGACCATTTCAACATCAAACTTGAAATCTGTAACACCCCTAACTTCGAGCTAGAATAAAAACCGTCGTTTCTATGCATAGATGATCCACAAGTCATAAATCCTATGAAAATTTGGCATGTTAATCAATTATGTAGTGTGTTAACCTATTTAAGCATAAATTGAGATCATAGAGGTCCCCTAACTCAATGATGAGCTGAAAGCTTTCCTATCGTTCGAGTTTGAGTAAGCGTCGAAACATGGGTCAACTTCAATTGACCATAACTCCTTGTATATAATGATTCAGAGGGCCTACTATTTATCAAATGAAAGTTTTACGAATTAGCTTTCCAACGATACCAATTTCGTCTAAATCTGATAATCGAGCAAAAAGTTGTGGTCATTTTAGTGACTGAGACAGTAGCATCATCCGATAAGAGTGCGACGCACGCCCTATCGAACGCACCAAAATTTCAGGTTCTATTTTCACGTTTTTAAGAGAAAAATGGGTATCTTCCATCCCTTATCCAGCTATAACACAGGATTAAACTCCCAAAACACTAAAATATGATTCTCTTCTCTCAAATTTGTCAAGAACTCACCCTAGAATTTCAAACTAAAAACCCAAATATCTCAAGATTTAACCTAGGGTTTTCCTTGATTCTTCAAGATTCAGAATTCCCATTGCGAGGGCTACAAGAGGCACCCATCAATCATATGTATAACATCTCAAAATCTAGAGTTCATTCAAAAGCTTTTAATTAAAGGTACACAGGTTTTCCTCAAATCTCATGGGCATAGAAATCATGATTTTTAGAAAGAGGTTTTCAGATTTATAAATACATTCATGTTTTAGAAATCTTGACGGTATTATTTTGGTCTTTTTACCTTCCCCCAAATTGATTTGAAATTATATATATATATATGTAAGTATGTGTTTCAAGGTTGATGATCGAATTGAGAGCATGATTCATGAAATATTCCTCTCTGGTGATGATTTTCATTTATTTATGATATACTATGAAATTGTATGAAAGCATCTTGAAAAACATGTTATGAAATGTCTTGAATAATGTTATATTTGGATTATGATTTTGATTTCAAAAGAGAGAGGGTTGTTTATGTTGATGAATGTTGAACATAATCATATAATGAGAAGGATTACATGGTTTGTTAAAGATTACATGACCACCACTTGTTTATTGAAAGGATGGGAATTTGCATAATTTTGACTTATTTTTTTGGAACATGAATTTACTTTGTTAAATTCCATGCTTTGATAGTCTAAACTATGTTTTAATGAAGGAATCATTCATGATGCACTATGGCTCAGAAATAGGACTTGCAAGTCTTGGTGTGACGACAACAATTCAGATAATGTCATGGTAATTTAGAATAAAATAGAATGCATGTTTGAAATCATATTTTTATATGTTGAAACTAGAATAATGCATGATTCAGAACAGGATAAAATTGGCCATAAAGAGAGCTTAGGTGGTTCTCCGAAGAAGGCACGAGTTCAGACAACTCATTGCCCAAAACTGAGATTTGCTGATCCGGGTATATTATTGTATGCTAGCGACAGCCATAGGGCATAGTAGATTCAGAGACTCCAACCCTTGTGGCACACTTGGGTTGGGGGCTTTTCCGCCGAGTCAATGACGGATTCTATGCCGCTCGTGGAATTTTAGACTTGTAGGGGTGTACCACCTAGCTCAGAATTAATACGAAGATCATAAAATTGCATTGTCAAGAATGACATGATTTTTTTTAAGAAAAGTGGCCGTGTTTTGAAAAATATTTTATGTATGATTTTTTGACAAATTTCTCTCCATCATTTTATTTATATAAAAACTTTATTTTGGATTACTTTGCATACCAGTACATCTATATTGACCTCCCCATCCAGGTTCTGAGGCACAGTCTAGAGGTCCTGATAAGCGGTACATTTCATCAGACAGAAGTGAAGAGTACCAGTTGGTGAGCCTTCTATATTTCAGAAGGCCTAGTTTCTTCAGGCAGTTATTATTTATTATGGTTTTTGGTCTACTGGGGACCTTGTCCAAGTTTTCAAACAGTTGTTATTTGATAACGTAGTAGAGATTTCGCAGATAGTTTTCAGACGGTGTTTAGTTGATATTGGATTTTATTCCTCATTGTTAATTTAAATTTAAATTATGACTATGTTTCTATAGCAAAATTTATTTCTGCATTTCCTGTTTATATATGAATGATGTATATGATTACAAGTTAAAAGGGATCTCGGGCCTTCATGGTTCGGGATGTCAGTCATGGCCAGGGCCGTGGTTCGGGTCATGACAAACTTGGTATCAGAGCATGATTCAGGGTCCCAAGGTATCTGTAAAATCGTGCTGGGTAGAGTCTTATTTATGGGTGTGTAGCGCGCCACACTTATAAGTAGGAGGCTACTAGGCGTTTAGAAATATTTCTCTTTCTTCATGTTCTAGTTCGTGCTTTAGAGTCAGAATGTTCCTCTTTCATACTCTAATTCATGCTATGGTGTTGACCATACAAAAGTAAAGTTATCCCAATTCTTTCCTTACTTTGATGTGCTCAGATATGTCTCGGTGTTGAGGTGAATCTAGTGCAGAAGTTTAGAGTTTAAATGGTATGTTCCTTTCTGATTGAGCCATATAAGATTTTAAAATTGTGCAAGGACTTGAGAAGAGTCCATTAGTGCTACAGAGTGTATTTATTCTAGTGTGAACTTTAGTTCTAATAAAATCGTGCTTTTCAGCCTGCGGTATTAAGGGTATTCAGTCCTTTTCAAAAATTTATGTTGCAAATGTCATGTGAAAAAGGGGAATGATGTGTAGCAGAAATGTTGGAATTGTATTTCCATCCGATTAGTAGTATAAGTTAAAGTGTCGGTGTCATGACCTATTGGTAGTGAGATTGGACCAAGAAGTTGATAATATGAATTCACAAAGTTAGAAGTTAGAGTGAGGGTGACTTTTGTATAAATAAATATTTTAGTTGAATAACCGATGTTTGAGGATGATTTACACCTTTATAATGATAGACTAATGTAGTAGATAGTAGCATGTGTGGATTGTATGGTAGTCTGTGGGGAAAGTGTTTGACTGAGATTTTTATTTATACAGAGTAAGATGTGAATCCTTAGATCATTTAATATTGTGTGTCAATTTTCTATCTTTTATACTATGTAATCTTGTTATCATAGTGTTTTTGAAAAAAAATCAAAGTATAGTGAAGCCGTATGGGGCTCTTTCGATTCACTAGCATAGTTGCTTTGTTATTCATTTCATTTTCTTGTTCAAAATACAAAAATCAAAGTCTAGTGAAGCCGTGTGAGGCCTATTTTGATTCACTAGCAACTTGTTGTTCAACTTATTGTTCTTGTGTTGGTTGAATATATGTATAGTCAAATCTTTTCACATGAGATTGAGTTGGTAATGAAGTGATACGTCCTTGTGTGTTAGTTTAGTAGAAGGTAGAGAAGGAGTTATTAGTTAAGGTGAATTGTTGACTGCTTGAAGTATGAAAATGGCTAGATGAGCCAGTAAGCTATAATTATAGACTCATGGTTATTTGTGGAATTTAAAGGTAGTCTAAATATACGCTTGGGTAAGTAAGTGTGATGTGAGAAATCCGTATAAGTAGATAAGATTGTATGGGGTTATAATATAAGATTAAGGTTGACCATGTCTATTATGTGACTTTACCCCCCTTGACCTTCTTTTCATTGGTAGTTGTAAACTACTACTTGTGAGAAGGTATGTAGTAGATTTTTGAGGTATCTGGATAGAATGTCCCAATTTGATGGACTAGTTTATTATGTTGCCTTCTTCATTGGTGGT
>NW_025834701.1:0-3908 GCF_002878395.1 Capsicum annuum
CATCTTAGCCTAGACTCCCACATCTTGTCCGCCTCGGAGGTCACTTCTACCTTGGCCTGAATATCTTTATTTTTGGTCATACCTCTCTTTGTAAGCCCAACACTACACCCCCTACAACAAAGTTGGTCTAACTACTATTCGGTAGAACTCACCTTTAAGTTTTATTGACACCTTCTTATCATATAAGATACCAGATGCTAGCTTCCATTTCAACCACCCCACACCAATGCTATGCACATTTCAATAATATTTTTTCCCAGTGATACCGGTGATGTTCAAATAGAAAGGGTGAAACGTTTTTACTGGAGGATTAAATTACATAGAGTTTCCAGTATAATGCATGATTTATAATTGCTTATTCATTGGTCTAGGTAAAATGCTGAACAACGGTGATTTCTTGTCTAACCTTATCAGTATGCTTACAACTTTGATTAATGAAATTCACTGAGACTGCAACTGACTATCTAACCTAAAGTGTATTTGAGTAGTGTAGGTTTATTTTGGAAAATTGATGGACCTTAATGAACCGTGATTCAAAGATAGTTTGCTTACATGTTTTTTTTTTTGGATACACCAAAATTATTTCCTTAATGGACTACCACGTCTGCCTGAAAAATATGTTCATAATGTTTGTGTTGCTCAACCACATTATTTATCAAGTTAACCTAACTCTCCATACGTAAGAGATTCTCTCGTTATGCTAACAGTATAATGAAATAAAAGCAAACCTCTGGGTGTTAGCTGTTCTGAGCACCACCATTATAAAAAAAAAGAAGAGGTGAGTAAAATGTCTTTACACCATTTTCATTGTTTTAGAATTATTTCCTATTTCTTTGGATAATCAATAATTTCCTATTTCTTTCTATCCATATGATCTTAAAGAAGCACCTAAGGGTGTGGTCTAGTGGTTCAATGAAGTTGGTTTCAACACCATGAGATCTCAGGTTCAATTCCCAACAGGGACAAACACTTGGTGATTTCTTCCCATCTACCCTAACCTTGGTGGACAGGGTTACCTGGTACCTGTTGCTGGTGGGAGGTGACAGGCATTCCATGGAATTAGTTGAGGTGCGCACAAGATGGCCTGGACACCATGGTTATTAAAAAAATAAAAGATCCAAAAGAAGCACATCGGTGTCGTTCTCCAAGTTACTTTCCTTTACCTACCAGTTTCTATGACCTCTAGCTTGTCAGTATTCTTAAGAATACCATGACATGTTAAACAAAGAAAACACCTATATACAAGTAAAGTTGTAATGTAGTGATGTGTGATCCATATCCTGCCTATGCTTGCATTGAAAGCACTAACTCATAACAATTCTCTACTTAAGTTATCTACCATTGAAATTGCATCAGGCACTGTGCACCAAGTGAAAAGACCTTTTTTTCTGAGAAGAGTAACAGTTAATTTAACTATATATATCCACAGGTCCACTCCATCAAAATAATGTAGTTCCCCTACAAAAGTGTTGTAGTTACATAAAGACCTATATCTTTTAGATTACAACCAATCTATAGCTGTGTTAATAGCTTCTGACTGATCTAAGACTACCTGTTTACACCAAAAATAATACAGGGCCAAACAATTAAACTTAAATCTTTGAATGTTGCTCCGTTTCCCTTCAAAACATCTTTGATTTCTTTCCCTCCATATTTTATTGTCCACCATATACTTGTGGGGACAATCTTCCATCTCTCCTCTTTTTAGCTGCATTTCCATCCCTATTCTAGCACTTCAACACCTCTTTAATTCTTCTTGGTTTCACCCATATTAATTTCCTCATATTGATGAACATTTGCCATAGCTGGTCAGTCCACTTGCAATGTAAAAAGAGATGGTTGACTGTCTCTACCTGTTTTTCACACAAAAAACACCTGGAACATAGATGAAAGCCTCTTTTGTTCAGATTCTCATGTGTCAAAACCGCCTCCTTGGCCAGCAACCAAGTGAGGCATTTAACTTTGTAAGATATCTTGGTTCTCCATATCATCTTTCAAGGCCATTCTGTTTTCGAGACACCTGTAGTGTTGAGATCTCTGTAGGCAGATTTTACAGTGAAGCATCCATTACTTTCCGCCTTCTATACCATTGAGTCCTCTTCCCCAGATAGATTGTTGATTTGTGCAATTGTGACATAGAATTCTGCTATCCAGCTTATCTCCCAATCGTTCAGGTTTCTCCTGAAATGTAAGTTCCATCCCTGGCCAGTCCACAATTCAGCTACTGTTGCTTGCTGCAGTTGGCATAGATTATAAAGATCGGGGAACATTCGGCTCAATGAGTACTGGCCACACCATCTGTCTTTCCAAAAGGAACTCTTTCTGCCGTTTCCAACTTTGAAGCTTGATCTTTCTAACACTATATCCCATAAACTCCTATTGGACCTCCATACGCTGGATCCATATGGCCAATCTACCCTTACTGTCATCCACTTATCCTCTATGCCATATTTGGAAATGATCACTTCCTTCCATAAAAAAATTCTCTGCAGATGCAAATTTCCATAGCCATTCATCATTAGACTTCGATTTTGGGTCTTTAGATCTCTTATGCCTACACCCCTATCTTCGTGTTTATTGTCATCTCCTCCCACTTGACTAAATGATATTTTCTTTTATCGTCGTTGCCTTTCTAGAAAAAGGTTCTTCTGATTACCTCAATTCTGTGATCACACTTGCTGGAGCTGGAAATACTGACATCATGTAGGTTGGTAAAGCATCAATTACACTATTTACCAGCGTCAATCAATCTCGCTCCTCTGGACAAATATTGACTTTTCCACGATGCCAACCTTCTTTCGCACTTCTCTATCACTCCGCTCCAAATTCCCTTTGATTTGCTTTTTGCTACTTGAGGCATTCCCAGGTAAGTTGTGGGTAACTTGTCCCCCCAAAGTGTCAGGCAGTTCTTCAATCTCTGTTACTTCATTGATGGGGTAAATGTAACTTTTATCCCAATTGATGTGTAACCCTGAAACTGCTTAAAAAATTATGAAAATGGCCCTTAGCACTAAGAATTGTTCTCTTACAGCTTCACAAAACACGAGTGTCATTTGCATACTGCAAATGTGTGATCTCTAGGTTGTTCTCCGCCCTGTTCTCTACTTGAAATCCTCTGATCAACCCCTTAGATTTTACTGTATTGATGAGATTGCTCAATCCTTCCATTGCTAGTATGAACAAGAAAGGAGAAAGAGGATCCCATTGCCTCAAACCCTTCTGAGAAGGGAAGAAACCATTGGGGTTTCTATTAATCAGAACTGAAAATCTGACTGTGCTGATACATTGCTTGATCCATTTTATCCATCTTGTCCCAAACCCCATCTTCAGTACTATATTCACAAGAAAGCTCCAATTCAAGTGATTATATGCTTTCTGAATGTCAAGTTTGCATAGGATACCAGGTTGGTTGCTCTTTACTCTTGAATTCAACAGTTCATTCGCTATCATCACTGTATCCATTATCTGCCTTCCTTTGATGAAGGCCATTTGTTGCCTGTCTATTAGTTTATGAGTGACTTTTTTCAATCTTTTGGCCAACTATTTGGCTATGATCTTGTATTCCCCTCCTACCAAGCTAATGGGCCTGAAATCAGTCAACTCTATAGCCCCTACCCTTTTAGGAATCAATGCGATAAAGGTGGCCTTCATACTTTTCTCAAATATCCCCTCCATATAGAAGTTCTGAACAATAGCTATCAAATCATGACGGATGATATCCCAACACTGGCTGAAGCAGTCCATTGAATAGCCATCAGGCCCGGGGGCTTTGTCCCCAGCACAAGCCTTTGTGCTGTGCAATATTTCTTGAGCTTCAGAAGGAGCCTCCAGGAAGTTGCGATCTTCAGCATCAATACTAGGGCAATCTCTCATATCTAACTGCGGCCTCCAGTCTTCTGACTCTGTGT
>NW_025834702.1:0-1121 GCF_002878395.1 Capsicum annuum
TAGTTTTAGTATTATCTTAATTATATTTATTTTAGGCTATTTATAAACTTTTATTGTATTTTCTTAAAAATAAAAATTAATTAGCTAATATTCTTTTATTTTATCTATGTCTTAACTTATTATTAAAAAATAAATTATTTATTATGCATATGTTTTAACTTTTTATTAAAAAAATAAATAATAAAATAAAAGGGAAAACTTATCCTAAACTACCCCAACCTCCCTACATTTTTCTCAACTCCCTTAACTTCCCACCCTTCACACTCCCTATATATAACACAACGTACACTATCTATCAGACTAAAAAAAAAAGCTAGACAGAGTTAAAAAAAAAAGTGAAACACTCAAAAACATCAAATAAAAGAAGATAAAGAGGAGAAAGAGTTGTGGTTCTGTTCGAGTTTTCCAATGGCGACTCTATAAACAAAATAATTCATATTCTAAACTGTCACTTTAATTGGAAAAACTCTTTGACTCCTATCTTTCGAGCGAAAAAAGGGTGTGACATCTCTGGCGACTCTGCTGGGGATAATATAAGAGTTTGATCTTTTGATCTTGACTTTACCTACTTTAATTATTCTGATATTGTGTTTGTTGGCCTTATGTGCTACTTATCGCTCATTTACTGCTTAGATATTATTTGAACTGTATTTATAAACTGTCTTCTCTCACGCACCCCCTCTGAGTCTCTGAAATAGAATAAAAGGAATGCAACACATGTATCCTACTTTCTTTTTGAGATAGTCGGAGTGTCAAGACACCTGGTGAAGGATTATAGTCACACATGTTAGGCGAGGTTTGGATTGGAAACAAAAGTGGTATTGCCCTGCTACCGATCAAGTTGTCCCTTCCCGGCTCGAGTGTCCGCTCGGGTAAGCTAGTCAAGACACCTATCCCTATTAGGCTTAAACTTAGAAGGACTGAAAACTCAGAATCTGGTTATCCCTATTAGGTGCCGTTTTATTTGCATCATATGCATTTGACTTATTCGGACTCGGCACAGGGGCCAGGGCTGGGTCTGTCTAGGATAGGTAACCTACTTTATAAAGACCAACATGTGCATCCTACGTGCTCTTTGACATTTGTTTGGAAGGCTATTTGTTTGTTGACCGACTTTAGGC
>NW_025834703.1:0-2500 GCF_002878395.1 Capsicum annuum
CAGATAGAGCCTTCCAAGCTTATTCTCATGTTTTCCTTATGGAGTTTTAGTGGATTAGCTTTACCTTTTTGATTTCTCTATGATGAGATCGAGTGGATGAGACTTAGGTGATTTTCTTCGTATTTTAGAGTCAAAAGCATGTGTAAAATATTTAAGTAAGGTTATTATTAAATGTGGAGTAGGTTTATAAACTCATGTCTTGGTTTAATTTTGGCTTGGACGACCCTTTGTTAATTTATGAAGATATAGTGATGGTATTAGTATGTTGTGATTCAGTCTATTATTATCACTCTTTTGGGTTTAGTTGGACGACAGTTAGTGGTCAAAGTTGAGTTTTGACAATTTGGAAGTAGAATAAGAGTGTTGGTTGAAAAAGGAATACCTCTGGCAAAATCCCTTAGAAGTGTTTTCTCTCTATTGAGGTTACCTAGAAAGTATTTATTGGAGCATGCCATCCAATGGATATAGAGTGGGTAAAATGCATTTTCAGCCAATGATTAACCTTTGGCATAATTTTTATTTTGCAGCTATATTCCATTCCCTTCAGCCAATAAACAGCTGGTTACTTGTGTTATCAATTAATGGTTATCCATGGGGTGATTTTTCTCTCTAGATATGTCTTGACTGTCTCTTGTTATGATTTATCTCGAATATGTCAGATTTTGATCCAAGAGTCAATTTGAGATAATTGATATCGATATAGCCTTATTGGCCTAGTTTTGGACTTTAACTCCTTGGAATGGCGGTTATGCTATATGATAAATATGGAGTATTAATGCCTGCCCATTTTTAGTTTTAATTTAGATATTTGAGAGTGGGTAGTTAATCCATAGTATTGAAATTTTAGATTTGTGTTGTAGAGTGTACGTGAAACTTTTATTTTACACTTGTCCTTGTTCAAATTTCTTTTATTGGGTGGTTGAGCCTACTCCGTGGTTGCATATTTGGTCTTCTAGACTTTGTCTAGATTATAGTTGATAAGTGTTAAGATGATAGCCCATGGGCCCTATAGTGGTTATTTTAGTTTTGACCTCTAGTTTAAGTTTTCTTTGAGAATTTTGGATGATTTACTCAGGTGTGTGTGAGGAGTGGTACTATTCTATAGTTGGATTAAGTAAGTCTTCATTCTCGATGGATGAGATATCCTAGAGTGGAAAATTCAGTGATGAGTAGTTACCCCTTGGATTTTAAGACTTTAGTTTGATTTTCATTCGAACTGGTTTGAGCATTCGCATGGAATGCATTCTATGATTATCTCTATTTGTATGCCCAGTAGAGCTTTCTAAGCTTATTCTCATGTTTGCCTTATGGAGTTTTAGTAGATTCGCTTTACCTTTTTGATTTCTCTGATGAGATGGAGTGGATATGACTTAGGTGATTTTCCTTGTAGTTTAGAGTCAAAAGCATGTGTAAAATGTTTAAGTAAGGTTATTGTTTAATGTGGAGTAGGTTTGATAGCTCATGTCTTGGTTTAATTTTGGCTTGGATGACCCTTTGTTAATTTATGAAGATATAGTGATGGTATTAGTATGTTGTGATTCATTCTATTATTATCACCTTTTTGGGTTTAGTTGGACGACAGTTAGTGGTAAACGTTGAGTTTTGACTATTTTGGAAGTAGAATGAGAGTGTTAATTGAAAAAGAAATACTTCTGGCAAAATCCCTTAGAAGTGTTTTCTCTCTATTGAGGTTACCTGGAAAGTACTTATTGGAGCATGCTATCCAATGGATATGGAGTGGGTAAAATACATTTTCAGATAGTGATTGACCTTTGGCATGATTTTGATTTTGCAGCTATATTCCATTCCCTCCAGCCAATAAACAGTTGGTTGCTTGTGTTATCAATTAATGGTTATCCATTGGGTGATTTTTCTCTCTAGATATGTCTTGACTGTCTCTTGGTATGATTTATCTGGAATATGTCAAATTTGGATCCAAGAGTCAATTTGAGATAGTTGATATTGATATAGCCTTATTGGCCTAGTTTTGGAATTTAACTCCTTGGAATGGCGGTTATGCTCTATGATAAATATGGAGTATTAATGCCTGCCCATTTTTAGTTTTAATTTAGATATTTGACAGTTAGTGGTTAAGCCTTAGTATTTAAATATTAGATTTGTGTTGTAGAGTTTACGTGAAACTTTTATTTTACACTTGTCCTTGTTAAAATTTCTTTTATTGGGTGGTTGAGCCTACTCTGTGGTTGCTTATATGGTCTTCTAGACTTTGTCAGGATTATAGTTGATAAGTGTTCAGATGATATCCCATGGGCCCTATAGTGGTTATTTTAGTTTTTACCTCAAGTTTAAGTTTTCTTTGTGAATTTTGGATGATTTACTTAGGTGTGTGTGAGGGGTGGTACTATTCTATAGCTAGATTAACTAAGTCTTCATTCTCGATGGATGAGATATCCTAGAGTGGAATATTCAGTGATGAGTAGTTACCCCTTGGCTTTTAAGATTTTAGTTTGATTTTCATCTGAACTGGTTTGAGCATTCG
>NW_025834704.1:0-6314 GCF_002878395.1 Capsicum annuum
TCTAAAATTTGGTGGGTCTAAATATGAAAAAATACCACATAACATCAAGTTACGCTCATTTAAAGATGACCCTTGCAAAATAAAATACTAAAACTTGATGGATTCAAAAGCTCTTAGCTTGCATTACCTTAAGTGACTCCTATGAACGCGTTAAACACATCATAAGCTCTCTTTTCACTAGGATACTCATTGTAAATGATGTACTCAAATATGAATTACAAGATTAGAGGTTTCACACATAGGAAGAACGGTTTGTTTTCTAGTTTAGAAGTATATGGGGTATTACAATATCTCCCCCTTGGAATCATTCATCCTTGAATGATGGGTAGAAACTTATTGAAACATTAAGGTATGGAATAATGTGTCTTCTAATAAAGAATATAGCTAAGCTGAAACTTTAGAAATTCTATCATGAATCTGAATTCTAAGCTAACTTGACTTACTCACCATCAGGAACTGATTCATGCTGGGAGTTTAGAACTCACTTGAGATTTCCATGATACAATCATTAATATAGAACTGCGATGTGATAAATTATTCAGGCACGAATCATGAGACAATGAGACAAAGATTGTACAAGGGGTGCTACACTATCTGAGTTGGTATACTTGGAAAATCAAGGCTATGCTCTGAGCACTTACGAAGTGAGTCATGACTAAATAGTTGAATCTTAAACATGATGCTTGGACTAAACTGAATTTGCAACTTGCATGGACATGAATGAATTACCTCAAGAATAGGAAAGATACAAAAACCATGGAAACTTATCTGTCTGATTACTAAACTAAATTGCTGGCTTTACGGACTGAATTATATTGAAAGCTTATACTCAACTAGAATATTTCTTTAGCACTCTTAGCAAGAAGTTATAATAACATTAGGGAAAAAGAATCTTGGGTATGATCAGAGTAAGATATCTGAAGAAGGAAGTCTCAGTATAGCTATAACTTTGTAACATGTAACATAGGTTTCTTAAACATAAACTAGCTTAGAATTACTAGGCCTGATACAATGCAACTGCTAATTTTTCAAGCTTAGAAACACTTCTCAAATACTCTTTTCAACTGTACTTTCTCCCCTTTAATACCATGCTCACACGGCTTCATATAACTTCATATACTAATGTCTGATCTAAACTAAATTCTCTCACCATGTTCAAGCCTAGCTTGAATCACAACTTACTACACATAACATTATAACACTAGTATGAACCATGAATTCAATACCCCAATCATTTTCACAACTTTTCCTCTCTAAGATGATTTTTCTTATCACTTTAATGACTAACTCTAAACTCTTACTGTGGATTCATTAGCGTATATTGCCTTCCTCCACTTACATCCCAACACGACATTCAAGCCTATCATTATAACCACATATGAACTTCAAGGCAAAAACTCATAAAGGTTTACTCCTCCTTGTCTCTAAACCTCTATCAACAACAACATTCTTGCACTATTCTTAAAAACATACACATAAATTTTCTACTGACCATAAAATGTATTAAAGACTTGGCCTCAACCTTACTTCACACTTATAGCCTTAGCTAAAATGGGCATATGACGATCTTTTCTCAACAATAAATATTTACTCTCTCCCATCTAAACAACTATTCATCATCACTATCTTAACGTAGGAAGAGGTCTCAGAAGGAATAACACATAAGGACCTGAAGCACAAAAGAATACTATACATAACTTTAACACTTAACTGAGGCCTGAGGAATAGAATGTCAAAGGTATAGATTTATTAAAGAGATCTAAGATGAGGGCATACATGATATAAACTGTATTTCACTAGGATCATGACTTTTTGAGAACTGATCATACTCTGGAACATGAGTTCATACTTATCATGAGTGGTTCAACATAAGATTGGAGTTCATAGATTTCTGAGGAATGACTCAAATCATAGACTGAAGTTGTTACTTACTTGCTAGAAATCGATAATGGATTTGAGTACACATAAAGTGTATAAGCATTGGCCTTTGGTATGGATCTATCACGCATGCCATGAATCTGATGTGATAAAGATTGAAATCCAAGGAATGCTCTAGAGGAAGAAAGGATCAATATCTCATGGCAACTCTTGTTGACATATAACACAATCTAACTCTCAAAACTTGGTTTGGTTCTTCACTCTACCATCTCCCTCTTAGATCAAAGATGATATTCTAAGTCTATGGAACCCTTTACTAACTCTAATCTAAACTGCAATCCCTTTACTCCAGGGTCTGGGGCATAATAATACCCATAAATAATAAACTTACCCTGAAAGACTGCACCTTAAAGTGTAAAACTCACTGCTAATACTTCATTCTAAGATACAACTTTATCTTTCTATGTCCCCAATATTCATCATCTAATAACTTGAACACTTACTAACTTAGAATCTTCAGGATTATCACCATACTATGAGTTCACACAAACTAGTTGTTCAACTCTACTTTCTATTAGCTCAATCTTTAAGAAACTCAACTTAGGTTCCAACACTTAACACAGATATCATCAACCATTAATGAACCATACTACTTCTGTCATAGCCTACCAATATTGCATCTCCAAACTTATATCTCTAGGCCATGAGAATCAAGACCATAACAAAAGGTTCAACACTATCCATCAAAACTCTTTAACTTGACTATTTAGAACACCATGTACCATCTAACTAGTCTTTCTCCACCTAGAAACTCAACGTTACTACTAACCACACACAACATGTCATAATCCTCGAAAATAAAGCAGCCTCATATTACCTTATGCATACTTCTACATCATTCATACAACATCATACTTAATCTCAAATCAACAAACTTACATTCTTGCATTCACTATTTCAAGCCTATTGGTTCACCTCCATACAGCTAGCATTACTAACCAAGAAATTGTTATTTCCACCTTGATGATCATCTACTATTCAAACTTAGTATCTAGTGCTAGGCATGATTAACAACAAAACCTCATATACTATTCTCACTTGGAAACTATAAAACAAAGCATCAAGAAACACTAGCCCACTAGAATATCATAACCACAATAATTGATCAATAATCGTATGGCCTATCTTATTTACAATCCATTATCACATCCTCCTTCTACACATCACTACCATTTACCCATCCATACACCTAAACTTCTTTCATAGTTCTATAAGTTTCAATTAAACTTCCTCTTACAATCTCAGGAAAGCCTAAATTAGCAATCTCAACCACCAAGTACTTCCATCAAAACCTATACTTTCCTAGCACAACAAATACCATCAATAACTCTTTTCATACTTCAAGCAAACAACAATCCACCTTAACTAATAATTTCTTTCTCTAACTTCACTAAACTAACAAACAAGGGTATATCACTTCATTACTAATTCAATCATAAGCAAAACTTCAGCTATACATATTCAATAAATCGCCCTTACCATCATTCTTGCCACTATACTTCTAAACCCACAAGTTTAACTAATACAAGACTTTCAACTAAACGTTACTAATTTTGTCACTACACAGAAACCCACACCTTCAACTAACACCAGAACAACAAGATAAACAACAAGTTGCTAGTGAATCAAAATAGGCCTCACACGGCTTCACTAAACTTTGGTTTTTTTTTCACAAACATAATGATAACAAGATTACATAATACAAGAGATAGAAACTTGACACACAACATTCAATGATATAAGAATACACCTTAATCTATCTTAATTGAATAATTCATAAGAATGAGGGCATAACTTTAAATTTGAAGGACTTATAACACACTAAAAGGCTCCTCTCAAGCCACTTTATGAAACTTTTGAAACTTCTGCCAGCAAATATAAAAGCACTATCTGGGGAGAAAATTGGAACTTACCAAACATGTTACCTCAAGAACAGTACATAGATAGAGAAGTGTAGATTATCATTATGGATATTGAGGAGAAATTTGAAAGCATATCTGACTCGGGCTTAGTGCACGATTTCTACAGGCCTGATAAAGCACTTCAGTTTTTGAAACTAAAGTACTAATAGAATACTTTTGTAGCTCTCTTACAATTCCATAACTATCTATGGAGAATTAAGCTCAACTGTTTCTGATCCTTGGAAATAAAGCAGAGATAGCCTGACTAGGGTAAGATGAGAATCTATATAAGTTTCTCAGAGAACTTTTCTATAGCACGATTTAAGACTTGAAAGAATGGAGATATTTCCTAAATGTCCTGTAGCCTCTCGAAGAAAAGTACAGATATCTCTGTACCATTCCGCAAGACTCTACTAGACATGGCTTCATAGACACCCTAGGACACTTGAACTCTGTGCTATGATACCAAGTTTTTAATGCTCGAAAATCGGGTCCCGAGATGTCACACGGTGCTTCAGATCACAACTGACCCCAAGCTAACCCTTCTACTGGCATAAATAATAAGCAACTAAACAAAAAGTATAAATCTATACAAATCTGCGAAAAATTCTGAATATGATAGATACAAAACTAAATTTACAAGATTACAACTCTGCTTTTACAACCAAAATTGAAATGGAATACATCAACTTCTACTGAATGTTTATGAAGCCTCTACTAGTACTGACTGTAGGTAGCCGGGTCATGACTCCCGACTAACCCAACTCAATATGACTGAATAAAGAAAATGCAACACTTCTTAAATTGTATAACTAACTCAAGCCCTTGAATCAAAAGGACTCATCACCTGCTGACTGGATGCCGTGAACTGACTAGATCTAAAGATGTACACTATACATTGTACCTACATTCTGAGAAAATGTAGCCCACATACGAATATGTGGGTCAGTACCAAGGAAAATATGCTGAGCATATGGGGGTGCATGCAATAAGTAAAATAATATCTTATAATCATCATTTATAAATCATGCATACTTAATGTAAATGACTCACAAAGCTCGAGTAAATCTAAAATCTGAAGATATAAATCATGAACAGTAAAACACAAAATCTAGATCTTGTGAGCCATTACACTTAGTTCTAAAGTCTGAGTCCTATTTCTATTCTCAAAACTCATAGGTTAAATGAATTCTGAAACTCATTATGTATAGTAAATACTTTTTCTTAAAGCTTTAGATCTATAAACTGTTTTAAGAATGGGGAACATCTATTTGGGAGGTTCTTCTAACCGACATGTACACTATGTGAGCATCCATAATGTCCCACGACTTTCCCTCATAAGGTTAGGGCTGTTCTACCCTTGCCATCGTAATAGAATAATCTCATCTCAGTGATCACTATCTCAGTCATCCATATATAGTGGAAATAAATATCTCAACCTATGGTTGCACGTAGTTCTGGGGTACGAAACCGTAGTAACATACCCAACTCGGTGCTAAATATTACTCCCAATACTATGCTCAAAAATCTCAAGAAAATCCACTTTAAAGGTAATCTCATATTTCATAAGGAAATCAATGATAAAGTCTCTAATCTCGTTTCATAAAGTGGATTTCAACTCTATTGTGACCAAAAGTCAAATCTATCTAAATTGATTCCAAATAGTCTAAACTTGGGTGCATGTAGCATATAAATTCTCAAAAACATCAACCTCAAAGAGGGTTTAATGACCCATATATCAATACTTTGACAAAACATCTCAAAGTTCATGCTTTATATCATAAACATGCATAATTCATTTAAAAATCTGAAAATTTCAGCTTTAAGCATAATAACAACATCAAACTCATGGAATTTATCTTCTAGGCATTTAGAAATATCATAATCTCTTGAACAACAACATGGTATATAAAATAATATTTCAAATTCATAGTAAAACATGTGAAATCATGTATCTTTCATAATTACATAAATATTTTGGGCACAAGAACGAAAGAGTGTTCTTGTTCATAACCCCACATACCTTTATGGTAATGGATTCATTGAAATATTGGACCTTCAATCTTGATTGAAAGAATCCTTGTAGAGAACTTTGAATTCGGAGCTTAACTTCTTGATTCTTGAGAGGTAAACTTAGATTTTGTTCTTGGGAAGAGAGGAGGGATTTTGGATCGTAACTTGACTGATTTAGGGCTTAGGGATTGTAATTATGTGTTTAAAAACCTCTTATCAATGATTTGGAGTGATTAGGGACAGTTTATGGGGGTGAAATGACTTCAACACCCTTGATATAAGTCAAAACGGAGTGTTTTTGGCACTTGGAACTGACTTAGGCGGCACCCAAGTAATCGCACAAGCCAGTTTGGACGGCACCTAACCAATCACCTAATTTTGGGGTGGCGGCGCCTAACCAATCGCATACCCTTACTGTCTCTCACAAAAATGGGCATAACATTTTGCTCGGGTATTGGATTA
>NW_025834705.1:0-1550 GCF_002878395.1 Capsicum annuum
TAGAGCTTCTCTTTCTGTTGTAACCCCTTATATAGCCATCATTTTTTAGTCAGTCCAAAAATCTTAGTAGAGCCTTTCTCATTGTCTACCCCCATAGTCAAGTCTATCATAGCTTGGTTGGTATATAGAAATTGCCCGATTACAGTGTCTCAGAAAGTTACTTCAGTTGATCGTGGACTTAATGATAACAGATTTTGACCTCAATCTCAGCATGGATTTGCTCCACTCATGCCATGCTTCCGTTGATTATAGAAAAAGAGTAGTTCATTTCTAGTCTCCAAATAAACCAATTCTTGAATGAAGGGGCAGTACTACCATACTTAGGGGTTAGTATGTTTCATACCTTAGAGCAAGGAAAATGATATCCAAGGGGTGTGTTTATAATCTTTTGAGTCAAGGACACTAATTCTTAGACTCCAAATCTTGAGTCAGTTTTATTGGTGAAGGAATTTTAGATGTGTTCCCTGAAGATCTTTTTGAAGTTCTTCCCAAAAGAGAAATTAACTTTGGAATAGATGTTCTTTTAGATATCCAACTTATCTCTATTACGCCATATAGAATGGCTCCACCTGAACTCCTAGATAAGGAATTCATATGGCCCAACATTTCCTTGTGGGGCACACTAGTCCTATTCTTGCATAAGAAATACAGTTCTCTTAGAATATTTATTGACTAACGTCAGTTGAAATTATTAACAATTAAGAACAAATACCCACTTCCCATAATTGATGATTTGTTCAACCAACCCCTACGTTCTAATTATTTTTCTAAGATAGACCATAGATCTGGCTATCATCATCTTAGAGTAAGAGAGTGTGAGATTCTAAAAATAGCTTATAAAACTCGGTATGGTCACATCGAGTTTCCAGTTATGTCCTTTGGTCTCACAAATGCCCCAGCAGCCTTTATGGATTTGATAAACCTAGTTTTCAAGCAGTACCTGTACATATTCGTCATAGTCTTAATTGATGACATTTTTGTTTATTCCTATAATGAAAATGATCATGCAAACCACCTCGAAATAGTATTGCGGACTCTTAGAGCCTATTAGTTGTTCTCTAAATTCAGTAATGGAAATTTTTGCTACGATCGGTAGCTTTTCTTGGCCATATTGTTTTTGGTGATGACATTAGAGTTGATCCTCAAAAAAACAAAGAGGTGAGAAATTGGCCTAGACCTCTCTCTACATCAGATATCTAGAATTTATTAGGTTTGATTGGCTATTTCTGGTTGTTTATTGAAGGGTTTTCATCTATTACGTCCCCCATGTCCAGAGTGACTCATAAGAAAGTTAAGTTTTGCTGGTAAGATTCTTGAGAGAAGATTTTTCAAGAGTTAAAGACTGACTCACCACAATCCTAATTTTGATGTTACAATATGCTTCAGACAGGTTCGTTGTGTAATGTGATGCTTCCAGAGTCAATTTTGAGTGTGTTTTGATGCAGAAGGGTAAGGTAGTGGCCTATGCCTCTAGACAATTTAAGCCCCATGAAAAGAATTACAAAACCCATAATCTAGAACTAGCGGTTGTTGTGTTAGCCTAAAAGATT
>NW_025834706.1:0-1619 GCF_002878395.1 Capsicum annuum
TGGACAATTTAGTCATAGATTAGAATGAACGGCCAACTGCTAATCCATCCAACCCTGTGGCTAATACTACTGTAACCAGAATTTGGGACTTTACCCTAATGAATCCTCCTTTCTTTACAGGATCTAAGTCAGAAGAGGATCCAAATAAGTTCCTCAATCAGGTTCAGAAAGTCACAAATATCAGGGGAGTGACTTCCAGTGAGAGTGCTAAGTTCACTGCCTATCATCTACAAGATGTATCCCATACGTGGTTTAAGCAATGGAAGGTAGACAGGAGTATAGATTCAGAGCCCAACGAGTGGGAAGAGTTTGCTACTGTCTTCCTAGATAGATTCATTTCTTTAGAGCTGAGAGAATCCAAATTGTTAGAGTTCATTCATATCAGACAAGGTAGTATGTGTGTAAAAGAGTATTCCCTAAAGTTTACTCAGTTAGCCAGGTATTCTCCCTCTGTATTAGCAGATAATAGGTTCGGAATGAGCAAGTTTATATCTAGGGTGTTAGATAGTATGGTTAAGGAGTGTAGAACAACAATATTGATTAAAGATATGGACATATCTAGGTTAATGGTCCATGCTCAATAGATTAAAGAGCAAGAACTTAAGAAGAAAAAGAGAGAGAATAAGGTATCCAGAATAGGTAGCTTTAATTTTAATCATCCTAAGTCAGATGGGGGTAACTGTTCCTAATTTTGTTCAATGTCTTCAACCCTAGCTCTGTCCTCAGCCAGTGTACCCATGACCCAGGATAGCGTCAGCAATGGTCGTACTAATCTTTTTTGTGGAAAGTCTGGTAAGAATCATAAGAGTGTATGCAGAGCTGGCAGTGATATTTGTTTTGCGTGTTGCAAGCCAATCCACAGTGTCAAAGATTATCCTCAGTCAAGTTCTCAGGGTCAATATAGTCGTCCTTCAGCTCAGTCAAGTCGCCCAAATCGATAAGGTGCTACTTCAACACCATCAGTGAGCAACACCTAAACAAATTTTATGTACTTCAGTACTGACAGGATCAGGAAGTTCCTCCTGATATGGTCACTGGTAACTTAAAAATCTCCCACTTATATATTTATGCCTTATTATATCCATGAGCTTCCCTCTCTTTTATAAATTCTTACATAGCAGTCCATACCAAGGTTAAACCCTAAAAATGTAGTAGGGTTATTGATTTGGTAACCCACATATGTAGAACGATGACTTTAATCTAAGGGGGAGATGGAAGTATAGCACATGGTAGAAGACCATGCATGCTTATAGTTCCTAGTATAAGGAGTTCCAGTTCACTCTGTAGTACGAATCAGGTTCCATAAGTTCAGAAATTCCAATCTCAGTTCATGCAGTTTATGACAAACGTATTTATATTTCCAAGTATGCTCGATTCTTATGAATCATGTCACACTCTAAATGGTCCATCAAGTTTATTTTATGCCATTTGTTCCTCAGGCCACAGTAATGTGTCAAAATCTTATAGTCGTCCTTTAGTTAGATGGTGTCTCATAGATCATCACAATCTTCCTTAAACCTGCTCAGTCCTATATTCAGTACCGTTTCAAAATTAGTATCAGTTACCATCTCGTATCATCCCCATGTTAGTCATGTATTTTATAAATTGATTTGAGCAAT
>NW_025834707.1:0-1163 GCF_002878395.1 Capsicum annuum
CATAGAGACACACTAGGGCTGAGGAAACCTTTGTCTAGGAGATCCTTCAATTTCTCCTTAAGTTCCTTCAACTCCATCGGAGCCATTCTATAAGGAGAAATAGAGATAGGACGAGTGTCCGGAACAAGATCTTTCCCAAAATCAATTTCCCTACCGGGAGGAACACCAGGAAGATCGCTAGGGAGGACTTCAGGAAATTCAATAACCATGGGAACAAAATGTAAGGAAGGAATTTTTGAGTTTGAATCCTTAACTCAGACCAAGTGGTAAAGACACCCCTTGGAAATTAATTTTCGGGCTCTAAGATACGATATGAACCTCTCCTTAGGCACTAGGGAACTCCTTTCCTACTTAATAGTAATAATATGACCAAGAAGAGTCACAGCATTCAACCAAAACTCACACTTGGAGAATTTGGCATAAAATTGCTGCTCTTTCAAGGTCTGCAACACCATACATAGGTGATTATCATGATCTACCTTACTCTTAGACTACACCAAGATGTCATCAATGAACACAATGACAAAAAGATCCAGAAACAGTATGAAAACCCTGTTCATCAAATCCATAAATGACGCTGGGGCATTAGTTAAATTGAATGACATCACCAGGAACTCAAAGTACCCATACCGAGTATGAAAATCCGTCTTAGGGATATCCTCCTTCCTAATATTAAGCTGATGATACCCAGATCAAAGATCTATCTTAAAAAAGAATTTGGCACCTTGCAGTTAATCAAACAAGTTATCTATCCTTAGGAGAGAATACTTGTTCTTAATCATTACCTTATTTAATTACCGATAGTCAATGCACATCCGAAGGGAACCATTCTTCTTTCACACAAATAACACCTGTGCAACCCACGGAGATACATTAGGATGGATGAAACCCTTATCCAAAATACCTTTAAGTTGCTTCTTGAGCTCTCTCAACTCAGCCAGGGCCGTTCTATAAGAAGGAATAAATATTGGACAATTGTCCGGAACAAAATCAATACCAAATTCAATCTCCTTATTTGGAGAAGCACCAGGAAGATCGTCCGAAAAGACCTCAGGGAACTTATTTACCACCTGAATTGAATATAAAGAAGGACCTTCCGAGTTTGAATCTTTAACCCAGACCAAATAAGAGAGACGCCCTTTGGAGATTAATCTCTGAGCTCT
>NW_025834708.1:0-2159 GCF_002878395.1 Capsicum annuum
CACGTACACCTAAACTAGTATATAAATAAGAATGAATGGAAAATAAAGAGTGAGTTAAAATTGGGCCCTTTTGGACCATTAATGGGCTGCCCAGCTTTTGGGCCTAAGCTCCATGGATTTTTAATCCATTTTTTCATGTATATCAGCTGTATACTGCAGCTATTTTCCTCCTACGTTTATGTATATCGGGGAAATACTACCGCGTATACTCTGTATATCAATACATCCACGTGTCTACTTCCATTTTTTACGTGCACCATGTAGTATGTTCAGCTGCAGCTATCTCAATGTATATACACTGTATACAAGTGTATACCATATTGTATACCAATGCCTGCTGATGCATATCGGTCCATTTTCGGACTTTAATGAGGCTTGACTCAACGGATATGCAATAGGGGATTCCAATAACTCGATCTTATTGGATTCCGTATAAAAAAAAGATAGGATAAGTATTATACAAATATGATATAAGATTTGATACCAAATAAATTCTCCCAACATAGCATGGCTATTCCAATACACTAGTTTTAACTTTAAAATCTATTGTCAAACGGTAGTTTAGTTTGAAAAGGGAAAAAGACCAAGATAAAATCAATTGATGATTAAAGTCTAATTCAGTTATTGAATCACTTGTTATATGGTCCAATATTCCTTGGATCTTCCACTAACAACAATTATTTTGTTAGGTTTTATTTCAAGAAGATAATTCCCTAATTCTGGTGAGAAAGAAAAGGACCATACTATTACATTATTTAACTAATTTGTGCTCTTATTTCTGATTACAATCCCATTTTGTTAGGCAGACAAACACTAAAAACATATGTTGCTATCAATAAACTCCATACGTTAGAAAATTAAATTTTTGTTGAGTTGCACATGTTATACTTCTATAAATGCAAAATGGGTGAACTTTTCACTTGTTTTTGGGCAGGAACCGAGACAGAACGAGCTTCAAGAGAATGAAATTCCATCAGAATTTATGTCGTTTTCCTGAAAAGTTTCAATCTCGACTTGCCGGAGTTTTAAACTTTTCGTCGGAATAGATTTTTTGAGCGTGTTCTTCGAGGATTTCGATTGCGTGAGGTTAGAAGCATGCGCCTCCCAATCCTCTAAGTTTTTCCCCGAAAAATTCCCTCCTCCAAATCCCTGAGGAAAAATTGGTTTTTCCATCTCCAAAATAGAGAAAACATATCCCTAAAATTTGGGTTCAAATTTATGACACCAGATTCAAATTGGATTTTGGGGTTAGACTTACACAATTATGAGCAAAAAGTCAACAACTATGGCTCTATCTCTGCAAAATTCAGTGATAAGAAAGAGAGAGGGGTGAGAAATTTCTGTGATTTAGGGGTTCATTGATGTCGGGTCAAAATTAGGGCTGAACGGGTTGCCATTTTTTGGGCTAATGGGTTGGGATTTGCCGAATTCTGGTGTGGGTTGGTCGAATTTTGCCGGGTCCAAGTTGAATGGTGTATTGCTGTTGTTGGTCGATGTTGCTGTTGTTTGTGTTACAACGTTATGCGCTGTTGAGAGTTGTTGAGGTGTGTCGGTTGTTTTGTTGTTGTTGAAGATAATGAAATGGGCCGGGTCATTGGGGGCTTGTTGGGCTGCTAGGTTAATTTGTTGTTTTGGGGATGGGTTGATAGAATTAGGTCACTTTTGGGATTGAAATTGGGGATTTAGGAATTCAGACTATTTATTAAATAGCCAGTTAATGAAAATTTAGTCAATTGTATTCAAATAATAGCCTAATTAAAATTCTTTTGACCAATTGCATTGCAATTATGGTCGAATTGATTTCAATTAAGGTCCAATTTAATAAATTGACTAAATTAAAATAAAATTTGAAATAAATTAACAACAAATTCGATCCCGAGCTTCTTTATCAAATAAAATCCCACAAACATTTTTCAAATAAATTATTTTGAGAATAAATTATATTTAGATCAAGATTTTAATCATTTGAATTAATAAACTGCCCGCTTCCATAGAACAATATCGTGGCAACTTTCAGAATAACCCTTGATTTAAATTTATTTTTTTGTAAAATAATTATTTAAAATACTAAAATTATATGATTTCGTATATGTAAATACAAAATATATAATTGTTACTTAAAATGTCAAAATCACCTAGATATGTACTTTGGAAAGCTT
>NW_025834709.1:0-1138 GCF_002878395.1 Capsicum annuum
TATGAATGCATAGACAGATTCTTCATCTATAAATACATCGCCGATCATAGTTGCGGTGTCGAATATGCCACCCGCTTCCATAGAAAAATCTCGTCTAAAGTCATTGCATCGTTGTGTGTGAACATGTATCGCGAAGAAATGGGTTCAGACACTAACGAGGTTCGAAGGATCATTTTCAAGAACTTGAAAAGTAGACCAAGATATTGGAAATATTGACTGGGGGGTGTGATTGCCAAGGAAATGGTTTGAGGGACAACGGAGCACGGGTATTCCTGCCTACCCATTTTTTTGTACATGATCGATGCTCTTAATGTTGGCACTACCTATGTCATCATGGTGAACAAGGTCGATTGTAGGTTTATATACTACTTTTTATCGTTGGGCCCTTGCATTAAGGGATTCGCCCACATGAGGAAGGTTATTGCGGTCGACAACACTCATTTATACGGCAAGTACGAAGGCGTGCGGCTAAGCGCGGTTGCACGAGATATGAAGAACCATATTTATCCTATTGCCTTTTGCGTCGTTGACAAGGAGAATGATGCATCTTGGACATTTTTCTTTGAGAAGATGAAGTCTATTGTGGTCGATGGACCAGATTTATGCTTTATCTCCGATAGGCACAAGAGCATTGCCAACGACATCGCGAAGGCGTACAACCATGCTCATTACGGGTACTGCATGAGGCACCTAGCTGAAAATCTCTGGGTAAATTACCACTGCGTAGAACACCTCTATCTATTTTACAACTTGGCAAAGGCATATTATCCTGAGAAGTTTAGCGACTATTTTGTGAAATTCAAGAATGCCTGTCCCGAGGCAGCCTTTTTCCTCAAGCATGAGCTTGATTTTGATAAATGAAGCAGGACATATTTTTCCGACAGCAGGTTTGATGTGATGACCACAAATATTGCCGAGTCGGTGAACGCTATGTTGATTGACGAAAGAAAGTAGCCCCTAGCATCCATATTCAATTCGATTGCCAAGAAGTTTGGTGAATATTCAGGGAGAGGCGTGTCTACGTCCTCAAATGTAAGGATAACAAATTTATTGTCACCGTCGAAAAGATCTTAAGAGACAATATGAGTGTAACACCCCGTACTTAATTACGTGCATTAGCCATTGTTATATGTGTTGG